>NC_051210.1:42562804-42671132 GCF_015220075.1 Falco rusticolus | reverse complement strand
ATGCAACATATTCAAGTGGAAAGCTCTTCAGTAAAGCTGTTTGTGTATGGAACATTCATCCTAATTAAGTCTGTTTATAGCAACAGTCAAGTCTTGACTAACTGTTTTGGTCAAATTATAATAGAATACCAAATTAAATGAAGAGGGAAGTACTGATACAGTTGTATCAGCAGAAGTAGTCGATCCTTTCATATGCAGGCAAACTGCAACTACTTCACTTTATCATCAAAGCGGTTCTACCTTAAGAGTGATGTACACAGTGTATGCAGTGTAATTTTTTGGTTTTCAATCAGCAACCCAAGCACTCTGAAGGGCTTCACACAGAGTGCAGCATCCACATAGGAGGCAGGCCTTAAAACGTTAAAGCTTGCTCAGTGGAAAGTTTCCCCATCACTGCATTTTTCAGTAACAAAGATGTTGTCAGAAATGACAATTTTTCATGTCCCCTGATGATGCCTTGCTAGCATTTGGTTATAAGCCTTAAAGCAGGAATAATTTCAGCCTGTCAGGAGTCTAGCTAATGCCCAGTTTCCCCCTAGAGAGAACTCCTGTCAAACATAATGAGAGCTCCAAAGGCCCTCTCTACAACATAATGAGCACTTAGGCCATGCTGGTGATCAGCCAGCAAAAAGCATCAATTTGAGCCTGGCTACACCCTTGGGGCTAGACGTCACCGGTTTTTAATAAGAATTATGATTACTATCTGCCAAAAGCCTCCTCAGAACTTATTGTTAGCAGTGCAAATTCAGAAGAATGTCACTGGTAGGCTTTTTTGTTTCCTGTAATCTAAGGCCACCTACATACTGAACTGTAGCACCATTTGGCATCCTCACTTCAGGCACCTAAATCAAGAGTCTTTAAAATGAAGGTGCTACTTTTATTGGAAGTTAGAATTACTTAACATGTAAAAACATAATATCTGAGATTCACATCCAGGGAAATGTATTTATGCCTTCAAAAGCTTATTATTTTCTTAACAACATACACAGAGCAAGTTGCTCTACTCTCCCTGGCTAGAACCAACATAGGTATAATGCTCTGCCAAAAACCTTAAAAGCTTCTGAAGTATCACTGCCTACTGGGTATGTAATTATAGTTACCATATATACAGAACATTAAACCCTTGCAATACACAGATGTTAAGGTCAAAGTGGAAACCTCAGTTCTGACACTCTTTAATCTTGTGGGCTTAATTGATTTTTACCTAAAGTTAATTCCTAGTACATTTACTGAAATCACACATTCTCCTGAAAGATCTTCCAAAACCAACATCCACTTTGCACCAAATGCAGTTCCTATACGGACATTGGCTTCCTCACAGGTTAATGTGCCAAAAAGTTGTTTAGGAGCAGAAAAAAAAAAAAAAAAATCAAAAAACAGAACATAAAATCCAAGAAAGAAATCTCCAAAATCACAAAGCCTGAAAAAGCCACCTCACAGAAAAACTGACTTTCTCCTAAAACACAAGACACAAGAATACTAATACAGATACAGTACAGAACCAATTCAAACACTACTCTAGTTGTGCTGCCTTCCTATTCATTGCATTACTTTTTAAAGAAAACGAGGTGTCATAATATTTCTTCTTTTACCAGCATTTTGGATTCGAACATGCATTCCTCTAAAAAACAAGAAAATACCTACCCAGCTTTGCAGACAGAAAGTTATCATGGAACTGCAATATCCTTATCAATATTTTTAGGGGAAAAAAAAACCAAACCAAAAAAAATATCAAAGAGTTCAGAGTTACAAAAGCAAAATTCAACTCTGCAATTCACTTGCTTAATGAAAGTCTTTGAATATACTCAAGATCTGAAGCCTGAACTAATCAATTTCTTCGCTGTGCCCTAGCCGGTCAGCCATGCTCTTTAATTTAATGAAACAAGCGTTTTAGATGAAATAGCACATACACATCAAGAAAGAATTGTATTGTTGCACTTTGAAATGTGTCCAACTGTGCAACTTCATCTAATGATAATTTTTTTAAAGAGGCCATCGATCTCTGAAAGACTTATTGTACCAGCATTTTGATGAAAAAGTGAATGTCAGCGTATCTACAGAATACTTACACCCTGCCATTAATGCTTTATTTGGCAGACAATGACTACTCAATTGAGGGTCCTCTGGGCTGAGCAATCATTTAGCTTTTCTTCTCTTATGAGGTCCTTAGTGTCTTGTTCCAGTTCAATACTCTTTTTATTCACCATAATAGTGGCCATAAGTGTGAATTTTATGGGAACTTGCAAACTCATAGTCATAACTAGAGCTTTCCAAGTCACTGATCTTTTCATACCTTTGAATGGCAAGGATTGGAGCAACTATCACTACATATGCTACACATGCATAAGACCAGTTCTACACATCAAAGGCTCACTAACAAAATAAAACCACATAAAGCACTGAATTATATTTTTGAAACCACGGACACAAGACCTTTCCTATTTTTGCCAACGTCTTTCACGACCAATACCAAGAAAGCCTTGTCACTCAACCTAATCTATACATCATTTGACAGCAGGTAGGCAAAGGTTTACTAATCACAGCTACAAATCAGCCTATTGATTCAGACACATGATATAGTCACCCGAACATAAAGAGAACAGCTACATTTAAATGCACTAGACACACCGCAGATTTTGTGGTTTAGAAAACAAAATGCCTTACCTGTTTGTGCATTTCAATGTTTAATCCATACGACATTTCATAATACTGCAAATAAAGGACCATACGTTATTTTCTTATGCTGCTTTACATTGTATTAGGAGATATTTACCGAAATAAAGAAAAAACAAATATACTTACCATCACATAGTGCCTCTGCATTTCTGTCTTTTCGCTTGCCAGTTTCTCACATTCCAATTTAAGGCTACAAAATAGATCACACTTTAATATAAGTGTTATGTCACTTGTTTTGACATCTACCTACTTCATTTGTATTTTAACAGATACAGTTAATTAAAAAAAAAACAAAACTCATTAACACACAAATGCAGACAGCAAGACCCAATTCATTCTTTAAGCAGAAACGCTGAACAGGAAATTTAAAAGGTATTTCATGGGTGCTGTATGAGACCCGAACTGTCTCCAGAACCCAAACATATCCAATCTTCATGCTTTGACAAGGAGCTGCCATGAAGTGCAACAACTTTCAAGCTATAACAGGATCTGAATTTCTTCAAAGTACTTCTCAGTAGCAAAAAAATTAGTATTTCCTTGTATACACCACTTAGTAAGTTACTGCCAAGTAACACCACTCAGGTTTACAATTACAGCTTGAGTATGTCTATAATTCTTAACCTTAGGTACATTCTAGCTAAGGTTATCTTGCCCAGAGCTTGAAAAAAATCAGTAACTGACTATCATTTACTTGCAAGTTTGGTTTGTATTTTTGTTTTGACAAATGAAAAGAAGTCACATTCAGCACTTGCTATCTCATCACTAACAACGATAAAATTCTAACTAGTTTCGCTGAGGGCAAATGCCTCGACATCGTCTTTGTTCTCTGGCACACTGATGAATTTCTTTTTTTTTTTTATGACACTAGTAAAGGACCGAGGGAACATTTGGTGTGTAAGCCCGCATTTTTCACTTCCAGCTGCAACAACAAACGTTTATAGTTTACAATGCACTTCTAAAGTAACAAATGGCTTAAACAAGTTAACGATTTAGGCTAACAGTATCGCAGGTAAGAAAGAGGAAACCTAATCAAAACAAAGCAACTTCTGGCTGGGAAACCTGCAAAGCTTTTACTCCTACACAGGCCCCGCAGGTGCATGTAAGTACAAAATTGGGGAAGATTAATGCCCCTTTATACCAATTGCCCTGTGTATGCAAGAACCCACACTCTACTAAATCTCTGTAGGGACCTCAACAGCAAGCACAAATGCAACAAGAACGTCTGAAGGACACTGCACAACAGCCAGGAACACATGCCACGGCCTCAGTGGATTCACGTCAAGTTTGTATGAGTACTCCAGTACTTGTGTGCTTTAACAATCCTTCTCGGCTCTTTAAGCACTGCACGTTGGCATTTTATTAATAATTGCATTAACACCACTCGCAAATGAGCAAACATGAGAATTAGCTTCCTTAATGCTCTGTGCCGCAGCATTAGCGCAGGTCTTTCCTCGACATAATTAAAAGAATCCTCCACGTAAGGACCCCTCACAAGTTGTTTGTTTGTTTTTTTAACGCGTACAAGCACCGAACCGCTCCAGCTTCGAGAATACCGCCCCTCGCAGCTACCCCGGCAGGAGGGCGCGCCCCGGGCAGCACCGCCCTCCCGACCGCCCCGTCCTCCGGCACCCCCGGCCCCGCCAGGGACCGGCTTCCCCGCGCCGCCCCGCACCAGCCCGGCCGGCGGCGGCCGGTGGTGCCTGGCCCCGCGGCGGGGCCCAGCCTCGACATCGCACGCCACCGCCTGGACGGGGCCCTCCAGTGCAGCCCCCCGCGCCCAGCCGGGGCTGCGCCCCCCGGCCCCGAGGCGGCCCGCCGGCGCTCACCTGTGGTACTGCGCCTGGAGGAACTGGAACTCCTCCTTGATGCGGTCCAGCGACTCCGGGATGGTGAATTTGAAAGGCTGGCCCGCAGCCTGGTGCGGGGTCTGGCGCAGCGGCGGCCGGCACGGGAGAGAGAGGCATGTTCAGACACGGCGCGGCCGCCCCGCAGGGAGGGGCCGGCGGTGCCCGCCCCGGCAGGGGCGAGGGGAGGGAGAGCCCAGCCCGCCCCGGGGCGCTGCGCACACGTTACCCACCTTCCCGTCCCTCATCTGTGGGGGGCGAGGCTAACCGCCCTGGGGGAGCCGCTCCGGCCCCGACCCACCCGCTCCTGCCGCCGCCGCTGACAGGAAAGCGGGGCGTGCCGGCTCCTCCCCGCGACCCCCGCCGCGGGGGCACGGCCGCCCCGACCCGGCCGCCGCGCTCGGCGGGGAGGGGGACGCGGCCCGGCCCGGCGGCGACTCCTCGCCGCAATTCCCGCGGCAAGTAAGTTGCCCGCGGAACAAAAGGGGTCGGGGAGGCGGCACGTTCTCTCGCTGGCCGCGCCGCTCCTCCCAAGAGAGGACAAACTTGGGAGGGCGCCCGCCCCCCCGCAGCCCGGCGGGGGAGCGCCCGGACCGCCCCGCTCCCCGGCCGGCCCCGCGCCCCCAGGGCCGCCGAGCGTCCGCGCCGTCCGTACTTACGGGGTGCCGGCTCTGGGGGAACATGGCTCCGGCCGCGGCGGATCTCCCTCGCAATGCGGTTCTTGCGGAGAGCCGCCCGCCCTGCCCTGGCTTCACGCCCGGCGCGCCGAGGGGGGCAGGAGCGGCGATACCGGCCGGCCGCCTTCCCTCCGCCGCCGCGGGGAGGAGCGGGGCGAGGCGCCGCTCAGTGCCCCCGCCGCGGGAGCATCCCCCGGCCGCGGCGTCCTTTGTTGCTGTTGTTCCGGGAAGGGCTGGGGGTGCCCGGGGAAGGCGGGCGGGCCGCGCTCGGGACGGTCACCGCCGCTCCGCGCTTCCTCGGCGGCGCTGCGGCCGGCGCCCACAGCGCCCGGGCGCGGCGGGACGGGACGGGACCCGACGGCGCCCGGGGAGGCGATGCAGCGGCCGCCCCGCCGCGGCAGCGAGTGATCTCCCTCTCGGCCTCGCAAGTTGCCGGTGCAAGTGTAAGGCCGAAACCGCGGGCGGAGGCGAATCCTCTCCCCACTTCTGCCCCTTGCCGAAAGGGGAAAATCCAGGCGGAGGATGCGGGACGCGGCGTCAGCGGCGGGACCGTCGCAAGCCGGTGGGACGAGAGAAAGTCTCCAGGGAGGGCCGCGTTGCTCCCGGGCGTCGGCGGAGGGGCCAGGTCATCGGCAAGAGACGGAGCGGCGAACAAGGAAGGAAAGCGGCAGGAGGGCGGGGAGCAGGGTGGGGGGGCTCTGCACAGGCGGCCCCGATCAGCGCAGCTCCAGTAAGTAGCACATGCACCAAACGCAGGAGGGCAGAGGAGGGGGAAGCGCACAGGCAGCAGAGACTCTTCCGTTAGTTGCAGAGGGGTCCCTAGGACAAAAGAAAACCGAAACCCCTCAAAATGCTCGCTGGCCCGTCCGGCCAAGGCGCCCGCCCCGTCGGGAGGGCAAACAAAAACGAAAAAAAAAAATAAAATAAAAAGCGCGTCCGTATCGAGGCTAAATCAGAGGGCAAGCTTCGTGCAACGGCACCACTGCAGCCTCCTCCGGGCGGGCGCGCATCGGGGAGCTGCGTGTCTCACCAGAGCGCCCCGAGCGCGGTACATCGCGGCGGCAGCAGCAGCAGCAGCAGCCGCATCCTAATCCTCCGCCGCGCTGCCCCGCCGCTTCTTGCCGGCCGGCCCAGGATAAAGTTCTTCCCCAGCTGAAAGATGCGGACCCGAGCGGCCGGAAACGCCACCGGCCCCTTCTCCTCCTCCCCTCCGCACCGGCCGAGGGAAAGGGGACGCTGGGTGGCCCCGCGGGAGGCGCTCGGCGGGACGGATGCGCGGCCGAGGGGGACGCGCCGCGCTCGCCCGCGCCGCTTACATTAGCACGCGGTTTCACACTCCGCCAGCTAACCAGCCGTCCTGCCCCGCCCACGCCGCCCCGCGGGGGGGCAGCAGCCGCCGCCGCCCAATCGCCGGCCCGGCACCAACGTGGGGCCGTGACGCGTCCCGGCCCCGCGGGCCAATGGCGAGAGCCCGAGTCCCGCCGGCTCTCAGCCTTTCGCTGGGAACCGTTTCTGGCAGATCGGCAGGAGCGCTCCGCGCCGGCCAATAGGACGGCGCGGAGCGCGCGGAGCAGGCGGGAGGAGGGGGAAGGTCGGTGGGAAGGAGAGTGGAGAAGCTGAGCTGTCAATCAAAGTAACGTGGGGCAAGCGGGCGGGCGAGGAGGGGCGGGGTAGGGCGGCAGCCGGCGAGCCGTGCGTGCGGCGCCTGCGCGCGCCCTTCGCCTGGGTCCGCGGCAGGGCGGGATGGCGCGCGCTGCTGGCCCGCTGCGCGCGGGGTGCGTTTCCCGCCGGCTGGGAGCGCGGGCGCGGCGTGACGTTGGCCGGCGGGGCCGGGCCGGGCAGGCGGGCGCGGAGCGGAGCGGGGCGGGGCGGGGCGGGCTCTGCGCCGCCAGCCCGCGAGAGGCGGCTCTCCCGAGGGCTCCGTGGCGGGGCCCCCGTGCCTTGCGTGCGGGCGCTCGTCACCGTGCGCGGCCGCCATCTCGTGCCATTAGCGACGGGGACGCACAGCCCGCAGCACAGGGCCGGCGCCGCACCCGGGCAGGGTCTGCCGGCAACCGGGCCCACGGAGCGCGGGGAAGGGGCGCCGCCTCCGCGCCCTGAGAGCCTCCCTTGCGGCTCGGGCGGGCGGGTAGGCCCCTTCCCCCGGCTCCGTACGTGCGGCGGTGCCGGTGCGTGCTGCGGCACCTGCTGCCGGTGCGCCCCGCTGTAGGAGAAGCGCTGTGCGGAAGGGTAAAGCCTCAATGCCTGCTGCCATCCGTCAAAGCACCGACCGAAACGTTGTCTGGAGTGACCCTCGATCAGCCAGAAGCAGTCTCTTGGGGAAAATTGGCTTTTTTATAAGAGGGGCCCGCTAAAGGAGAGCTGGCAAGAACTTTGCTGTTGTAAACGGCTTACAGTCCTGCTTGAGGTACAGGAGGGTCAAACAAATCCCAGATGCTCCCGGTATGACTGCTGGCATGACACAGCTTGCAGTGGGAACTATACTTCAGAGCGTGTCCTCTGTTGGTCACCACCTTATTCATAGCAGGATTACTGGATAAAATGTGAAGTACTGGTACCTTGATACTTAATGCCTCAAGACATATTTATACTGTTAGTGTACCTGTACTCTACCTAAAAAGAGGCCTTATAATGTTGTATCACCATTTAAATACAGGAAGTGTCATTTTATAATTGCATTTTCCTACAATCTCCCATCAACGTTCACTAGAGACACTTAGAATCCTATTATGCTTCATCTTGTATCCTAGAGAAAGAGCAATCTGTGTTCAAAATTTGATTTGAAATTTGATATGTTGCAGTATCAAGGCATAGCTTTACATACTCAGTGCTAATTTCCATACTACATTATTCCCAGTTTTACATAGAAAAGACCAAAGGAAAAGAAAATTAAACTCCCTCAGACTTTTAGAGTGGTGTTTGGACTTCATTCTGGGACTAGAAGAGTTTTGATGCTGAAAACAGATGCACGCTGTGCATGTGTCTGTGTGCATGTGTATGTGTACACATAATGGTGTCTGTACCTATGTGTGTGTACGTGCACATATATCTTTTGTGTGT
The DNA here is from genome assembly GCF_015220075.1 of Falco rusticolus. Lineage (NCBI taxonomy): Eukaryota > Metazoa > Chordata > Aves > Falconiformes > Falconidae > Falco > Falco rusticolus. The sequence goes on along the minus strand of NC_051210.1, from coordinate 42,662,875 downwards.
GAATGCATAAATGAATACAAGGACTCGTAATGTTTTATAAGAGATGAGGCAAAATATCCTTGATAATGACCTTTGGTAGACTGTGGTTCCTAGGACAGGAATGTAAACTTGTCTGGTGTTCTGCCTGCATAGGTAAAGCTAAAAAGCTTGCATTCTGTTCCCAGCTCTTCCCTTGTAGTCCTGGACAAACCAACTCCCTGCTCTGTTCATGGAATTGGAAAGCTTAATTAATTAGTGCTTATAAAGTACTTAGTTCTTCAGATGAAACATACCATAAAAATGCAAGCTTTTAGTATATACTTTATGCGTGTACCTAGTAGCTATGGAGTCTGTAATAATTTAACACTTGCCTAACTTTGGTTGTACTTTGCTTAACCTGCTGGCATGAGTTGTTAATGTGATAGTACCATGACCACTGTGTTTTGGAACATAAACAAAAAGCTTTTTTTTTTTTTTTAATTGCTTACCTACATGAAAGTTGAAATGTCTTGTAATCTTTATTTGCCATCATTAAAATGTCCAAGGCATGTTTTAACAGAAACTAAAAAGCTTTATTTTCCTGATTTTTTTAAACAAGTGCTTTTAACCTAGTTAGATTCTGCAATCAGACTCAAGGGCATTTTGAATCTCGTCCATTATAATCGGGATAGAAGAGCTGTAAAAGCAGTAGCAGAATCAAATGTGATGATTTTGATTTTTTTTTTTTTCCCAAATGAGAGCCACTGATGTTACATACTATGAACAATAACCCACATGATCTGGTACTTCACTAATTTATAGTGCATTGTCATTGGCTGAATACAGCATTAAAATTTCCTCTTTGTTAGATGGGTATAAATTAGAATTAATTCCAGAAAACTGAATGTCTTCATTCCATGGCGATACTTACTATTTTCACCACTGAAAGGCCATAATATGGCTAAGCATGTTTTAAAGAGCTGTATTCAACTCAAGGTAGTATTTTATAATACCACACCATTATGCCACAAAACTGTACATACTCTACACACTTCTCAAACTGCACTAAACATAATTGTGTTTAAACCTTTGTCTCGTGCTTTAAAAATACAATAAAAACATTACCTTCAGTATTAAACCCCCCCCCCAAACCATTCTGTTGAGCCAACTCTGCTGTTTGAAATCAATTGTTTTTCACTGTAAGCATTTAATGTAGTGTTCTTACCTCGTGTAGCAAAGGGCCTAATCCTTTTGCATTGACTATGTACTGAAAACTCACACTGGAAGCAGTTGGAGCTTTGAGTCAAAAGAAGCAGCATTGGATCCAAAATGTAGTGTGAATATATTGAAAGAGTTTCAGATGTAGCATCTGTTCTTCAGGGAAATGACGTATTGTATGATGTTCTGTTTACCACACTGTTTATATTTTTTTCCTTTCCTCTTAACAGTACTATTTACAAGCAATATTTTTTAACTTCCCACAAACTGGCACATAGAATAAAAATGTTGATGATGTTAATCGCTAGGATTTTGCTACAGGTGGGTGGAAAACTGTTCAGCAAATTTGTGATTTATTCCACTGTTCTACCTACACAGAGCAAATCAGTCGAGAAAGCAATTATAGAATTCAATAGAGTTTATGCTTTCAGAGTTTTAGATTGAGAGATCATTGGATTTTCAACTGAGAGAGAAACAGAGAGTACATTTAAAAATTATATATATGTGCATGGGCGGAGGGAGTTGTTCTATTTTTGAGTATTTTTAATGGCAGGATGGCACAGGTGGAATAGAGAAAAAAATGTATAAGAGTCATACAGTGCATGTGGTATAGTAGTGACTACCTATACAGCTGCAAGAACAATAATTATTATGAGGATATGCAAAACAATATCACTTTTGAAATATTTCTGTATGTATGAAGTGCAAATGATGTGAGCGGGGTAAAGCAATTACATTTCTAATTATTCGCTATCTTTTGGCTAATAGCCACTGCATACCCTCTTTGTAATTTGATTTCTTTTTAATTAGTAGCTTTCCTTGTAGGCAAGATTGTTCAAAAAGTTGCACTGGGTCATTTTATCATCATGACTGTATTCCCTTCCCCCATTCTTTCAACCTTAAAAATTTCCCAAGTCAAATTAAAAAAAAAAAAAAAAAGTCAGTAGCAGATCGTACAGCAGTAAAACCTCAAATAAAATCAGATCCAAAGAATCCCTTGTGGTTTCACACAATATGGTAAAATTAGAGATTGCAGGAAACCAACAAAATTAAACTGGGAACATTTGAAGAGAAATGACCAGGCTTTATGAAAATGACACATTGACTGGCCAGTAGGTTTTTTTATCAACAATTTCTTTGTTGAGGCATAGATGAAAGAAACCTGCATATGTTTTCGTTTTGTTCTAAGTCTAACTAGAAAATTACATCCAGATGTTTAATAGGCATTCTGTTGGGTTTTCTGCATTGATTAGATATGTTGGTACTGTTTGCTTACAAGTGTAGCTGGATCATTAGCTAATGCAAAGAAATGTTTGTAGCGAGTTGCTAATTAGGTCTTTTGGAAAGTCTCCATACTCAGGAACAATTTGTACAGTGGCCAGAAAAACTTGCAGTACTTGAGAAGTCGCTTTCCCTTCTGTGTCTGGGAAAAAACAGCCCGTTGCTTTCCCTAATCTTCTTTTGCCTACAGGGATTGCTGCTTGATCCCAATGGGTTGAAGTGCAAATAAATTAGGAAGAGACCACACACACACACACACACACACACACACACACACACACACACACATGCGCACGCACGTATGCACGCATGTGCACATACACACACAAGCGCGTGCACGAGCACCCCCACACCCACCCCAATCTGGTCTTTCAGTCAAAGTGCAGTCGGACAACCTTACAAAAAGCAAACCAAAATTGAGTGTTTAAAACTAAAATGTGTTAAAATCTCAACCTTCATGTTATCAAATACACAGCATTTTTGAGCATACTTTAGAGACAGATGGGGAAGTCCTTTATGATAAATGAGTGTACTTGAATTCATTACTGTGGTACTTATAATTAAAGTAGCTCTTTCACAACTTCACTACTTTTGCAGGGTACTTCAAGACAAAGCCTAGGGGAAGTGTATACATGAATGACAGAGGGGTGAAAGAGGCGCAGAAGAACTTCAATCTTCTGTGTTTTGTTAAGTCTAAACAGGGGTCAGAGATATTACCTGTTTACAATATTGTCAGAAAAATTTTGTAGACTTCATGGCTCTGGCCTGATTTTAGATGCAATGTCACCTTCCAAAAGATGCTTGACAATGTCAATGACCTTTCTAATAAAGACCACCTGCAAGTATACCACATTTCAGTCTGTTGCAGAAAGAGGTCTCCACCACAGGAGATGACAGCAGAAGGAGCAGCGTGTGTCTATTTTGTACAGTAAACAGGGGCACATGCTCATACCAGCTCCTTGATCCTGTCGTCGCACACATGACTAAGTTTACTCCTGGAAATAGTCCCTTTGAAGTCAGTGACACTGCTTGCATGAAAAAAGGATATATCTATGTCAGACTTCACCAGATCAGGGCCAGTATACAGAATGTGTAGGTTGTGTGTGACGCACATATGCAAAACATATGTGTTTTTACCAGTGAGGCTACACAAGAGTAGAAGACTGGGTTTATCCCCTTTTTGGGGAGTTACCTAAAAGGCAAGGGTGTCACAGAAGTACAGTTAACCGTTTCACTTCAGTGGACTAGTCCTGGTACACTGTTCCCCCTGACTTGCAAGAACCTAAAACTTTTCCAGCCTGTTTTGGTTCCCTATATATTATCTTTTGACATGAATAATAGATTTTTTAAATTATTTTTTCCCTAACCTGTCAATAACATCTTAGAAGAACTCTACAGATCACTAAAAATCCTTAGACTTAAAACCACAGGGGAGACACGATTGAGACAAACATTTGTTGCAATGAGCGAAGGAAGTTTCATCTTAGAAAGAAAGAGATTATCTGAAAGGGAGAGGTGGCTCCAAGCATTCTGGCATTTCAGGGTTAGGAACAGTAACTGCTTGCTGGTACAAAGGTACATAAAGCCCTGCCCTTTACTCTTATATCTCTGTGTATGAAAGCAACAGCCTTGAGGAATCTTCTAAGTACAGACACGATACAGAAATACTGTGTGCAAAATCATGACTGTTAGTCAATAGTAACAAGGTTCAGCTGGAAGCTGGCTGGCGTTTGGCAGCTGTTTCTCTAATACTTCTGCCCCTCAATTCTTCTGAATTTGAGTTCTCGCCTACACTGAGGTTATAAACCCCATATGAGCTGTTCTCATACCAGCTTTCTACTCCAGACCTCAGATTTCAGTCCGGTGGAGTCTAGATGAGAGCAGATTGTGCTGTCCTGCTGTCTCTTCATAATGCACATGCTGTAATGCACTGGCATGTTATGGCTGCAACATCTGCAGAGATGCTCTTCCAGCACTGGTGGCACAGAGGCACTAGGTCTGTTTCCAACTTTCCCTACACTGTAAAAGCTCTGGGCTCCCATATTCTTGAGGGAATGGATTTACCAATATGTCTTTTTAGGATCCAATGGGAAGTGGAGAGATAGGAAAGGAGCTGCTGTACAGGGATAGTGATGGGGAGGAGAACTGGGAAGAGGGGATATTATACAGGAAGGGAACCTTCCGGTACCAACATGATGCAGTTCTTAACAAATGTGGGAATTTCCTTGGAAAAACACCACTGAACTTCAGGCAAGATTGTAAACAGTTATAGTTCCTCACAGTATAAAAAGAAAATAATTAAATGTCTCAGTCATCCAGCACTGTCGGCTTCTGTTTCTCTTCTCACTCTGAACTTGACTGCCTTTCCACTACTTTCAATGCAGGTGTCTCAGTTTATATCCTGAAAGGCTAATATTATATATAATGACAACTGTGATTATTAATAGAGCATACCCATCCTCCAAAATATGAAATCATGAATTCAATAGTTTGACATATACATAGAACTATCACTAATATGGATCATCTACTCAGCCATCAAGTGAATGCTCATATGAAGTATCCCATCAGAAAGACAAATCTTGCAACTATTGATCTTTTCTGATACACTAGTATGCTTGTAATCAGTGGCATCACCCTGTATACAGTTGTATGAAGAAGAGGAAAAATAGATCCACCCTGTGCAATTCCACTTATATATTATTGCCTCTGAAATACCAATACATTTTTCTTTCTGCTGCAGATAAGCATGACACGATTACACAGACAGTAGAGTAACCATGCACCAGTAATTCAAATATCTGAATATTTAGCAGTTATAAAGCATGATGAAGAGTTAAGATAAACACTGGTTGTTGCAGAGAGAGCAGCCAAAGTCACTGAAAGGACATTTTTTTTGTGAAAACAGAGGCCTAATGTGTGCAATATAGATGGCATGCTGTACACTGAATTGCTTGGTGGAGGAGGGAATGATGGCGTGGGGGGTTTTTGGTTTGTTGGTTGGTTTGGGGTTTTTTTTGCTTTGGTTTGTTTTTAGGTTTTTTTGTGGTTTGCACATGGATGATTTGCCATCTATCCATCTGACCTCAAAAGCAATAAAAAATATGCACATACCTGTAATTTACTGTTATAAATTCAACCATTTGGTAGTAAGGTATTTTCTGTCCTCTCACATTTTCTGCTGTACCTTTGCTATCTGTTGATGTGCTTATGCATATTCAGGTGCTCAGCTGTCTGAGTTAAGTAGCATCCATGCAGGACAAAATCTCTGTGTTACATCACCCCAGAGCATAGCTCAGGAGAATGTCTATGCCCTAAAACTGGCCGTAGGTTGTACTTTGGGCATAGGCTGGATCTTATAAGTGAAATCATAGTATATTCATCAATTGTGCAACAAAATAATTAAAAAATCTCCCCAGTGCAAACCATGAAAAGCAGGGCATAAGCAGCACAAAGCATACAGATGTGCCTATACATCATTAGGCATTATACATTGGATTAAAAGTTCTCATATTGCCCATATAGACAGTTAACAGTTAAGTGTCAGTGTTTTACTTTTGAATTAATCTATTTCACTTAAATAAAAGAGTTACATGATTAGTCTTAGGAAGGTGGTTCAATACAAGAGCACTTCTACCAGTGCTCTTCACATCTGCAAGTGAAATGTCCTTAAAAGACAAGAACAGTATTTGGGGATTTGTAGAAAGCCACTGGTTGTATAGACCATTATTAGTGAGGTCCTATCAGTCAGGCACCTTTTTTGAAAATATTCTATCGGATCATAACATACTGACAATTTCCCTCCCCTTCCCTTCCCTTCCCTCCCCTCCCCTCCCCTCCCCTCCCCTTCCCTTCCCTTCCCTGCCCTGCCCTGCCCTTCCTCCTGTCCTGTCGTGTCCTGTCCTGTCCTCTCCTCTCCTCTCCTCTGCTCTCCTCTCCTTGCCTCTCCTGCTCCTTGCTCATTGTGCCCAATTTTCTTTTAGCTCAACAAAGCTGGAGAATAACAAAAGGAAGAGGTGGGTAACCATTTAGGGATAGTATTTTGCATGGCAAATTCTGCAATCTTGCAGAACAATACAGAATGTGGCATTTAATTTTCAAGAGAAGTGTACTACCTGCAGCAGTAAAAGGACAGTTAGATCAATGAGATTCCTGAAAGAGTGCAGGTGTTTTATTCATTTAATTAATTTGGTAAAACTTCATCTGTTTTGTTTTTATTTACATCCTTTTTTTAGGAGCTTGATTTTGCCTGTGTGTCTTAGAAATTTTGGTGTGTCTGAACATATATAGACACCTGAGTAGCTATCACAACTTGTCATTTAAATAAGTAGATGTTTTTATTTTGAAATCATGTACTCTAGTTTGAATTAGAGGGTTGTACAGTTTCTTTTCTTATACTATCAATTCCATTTGGAAAAAAAGCAAATAAATGTGGGGAGAAAAAACAAGTCTGAGGCCATCGTTCAGCTTTAGGTCTGTCCATGACTGATATACTATGGAAAGAGAAAAGGCCATGTTCTATACCATTTTTCTTTAAGTGGTTCACAGAGGGCTCCTGCTGAACTGGCCAGATGGTGCAGACAAGGTCACACATGTTTTTAAATAATTTTTGAATATTGGTTGGTTCTCTCCATACTAGCCAGCCAAACCACAAGACAACTGCTTAATCCTCAATTGAGCAAAACTCCCACAAGCAAAATGCACAACAAAGCCTGGCATATTTTGCCCCTGTGTTTGAAAACAATAGGAGCGGAAGCGTATTTTCTGACTTACTTCTATCCCAAGCTATGAGCCACCTCGCAGAAGGCCCTAGGAGGGGAACACGTCATGTATGGAAGAAGGGGTATGGCACCAGGATGGTTGTCTTCTAATGGTTTCCCTTGAATGTGAGGTGCCAGTTGCAGCACAGCCATAAACCTGGTCTCCTTTTCTCTGCCCCACACATCTCCCTGTCTTGTGTAATATCGTAAATCAAGCTGATGTGTTTCCCTGTCTCCTGGGTCATAAAGCATGAGAGACTTGCAATGCATGAGGTACAGGGCTAACTATAGGAATACCAGCTGTGTAGGGATCTTGATCTATGCATTCAACAGGTCTCATTCACTTCAGCTGAAGTAGGATTTCATCCCAGGTAGCTGACATATCTAGTAAAATACACTAATTGTCCTAAGATATACTGAGAGTTTTCCTGCTTGGGATATGTAAGGAGAGATAAAAGCAGTTATCCAGAATCACCTATCTTAACCTAATTGTCAAGTATAGCTTTGTTCTCAAGAAACCTGTGCAACTGCAGAAATGTTGCTGCATATAGTATGCAGAATTTTACTGTAGGGAATATTTGTTCCTCTTTGTTCACTGTTTCTTATTTCAAGTTCTTTCATAATTTTGCTGCCCTGCATGAATGCTGCCCGTTTTTGCCTGCAAAGGATATCTGTGACTTGTTACTTGCACAGAGAAGTGTTAGAATATAGTTTATCTGGAATATAGTACTAGAAAATATATTATCAGCAGCTGTTGAATTCAGAAAAAAAAATACAACTTTCTCTAGATAGCCTTCTATCACTTACTTTTGTATGTGTATATATTTATATATATTTTATTCCACAGAATTTTTAACTTCTAATGGGAATGTAGTGGAACTTTAAAAACAGAAATCTTCGAATCAGTCAGCTTATTATGCTGATAGGCCCCCGGAACATTGTTATATCATTGCAAGAAGTTGAAACTGCAGTAAATCTCCAGTGAAAGCAAAGAACACACTTATCTGGAAAGTAAGTGTTCAAAAAGCATGAAAGAGTGAAAAATAAAGTTTTTAAGTGCTACTTTAGAAAATTGCTTTGCTGAATTAGGTTGTGGGTTTTTTTTTTCTGAAAACATTTAAGAAACTATTACATGAAGTCTTGGGCCTAGTTAGGTGTTAATGAGTGGAAGACTTTTACAAAAATGCTGGACTGCTAGAATCTGGCCAAAGCCAGAAATATCATTCTTTTATAGAGGATAGACTGTATTGCCCTAAGGCTCTGAACTCCATTTTCTATCTAGTGTGTGCCTATTAGTTGCCCATTCATGAATAAGATGTATCACTTTTGAAGTGTTACTTGAATAAAAAAATGAGTGTTATGCTTTCCCAGATTTTCTGGAAAAGCACAATTTTATAACCATCCTGTACAGGTAAAATATTAACAAAAATGTATAAATGTTATTTCTATCTTTCTGTTACATTAGCTAAGAAGAAAGAGAGGCTCACAGTCACTATTTCGGGCAAAGTGTGGTATATACTAGATGATGTCTATGATACAAAAGCTTGCTCAATACAGGGTATAATTTTGTGTTTCCTGATTGTTTCGAAAAAAGAAATATATGTTCTTTAGTAAATTGGGAAGTTATTTATACATACATACATATATATTGGTAATATACATACATGTACACATACACATATACAACAGAATGAAGTAGCAACTGATCCATTCAGTTCCCAGGCAGGACATTCAGTGGATCCGAAGAATTTGGAGGAGAGAACCTGATCCAGAGGAGTAGAACTTTCAGTTCATGCTGTGGTTAATTGAAAGTCAAACCAAAGTAACCTCACTTTTATTTTTTCCTATCCCCATTCCAAATGATTATTCAAAATGAATACAGACTGTTGGAAGAAGGGTTCGCCGGAGTCAAGAAGACGCTCAATATGAGTTATGCATCTTGCTCAACTTTATTAGTTTCTAACACTACTTATATAGAACCGATACACATGCATATTCGTAAAGCAGAAATATAATTGGTTAGTAGTCTCTAAAAACGCGCGGTTCTCACACCCCTAATTATCATGACTAAAGTAAGCATTCTCTCCATGTAGCTACTTGTGTTGCTGTGCTTCAGCCTTGTAGTTTGTTACTCCCTATATTCCCATTCCGGTCCCTATCCTTCTTGGCCCTGCACCTGCTTTCCCAGCAGCTGTAGCTTGTAACAGCCACGGCCTGTTGGCACAACATAATTACTTGGTCTCAGGATTCAAGAACAGCTCAAGGCTACCTTTCTTGTTATCTTCAGCACAGCAACTCCAGCACAATTCTGATTACAGGCCTATTCTAATACCAGGCCTGGATTGTGCAGATCTTCAGAGATTCTAAGGCCATGCTTCTGCAGCCATTCTTCTACAACAGAATGCTTAAAAATGTCCCTGTTAGAGCATCCGATGCCAGGGAATGCTGTTGTCTTCTGCTTTCACCAATTTATACCTTCTGTTCCTCAGTATAAATGGGAAACTGCAACTGGCACCTGAAAAAGTGTTAAAACATACTGGAAGTATTGGAGTGATGGTGATAAATGCAAACAGCCTGCCTGAAGGAATACCGCCTTCATTTATATCATGTTTTCAAATGTGTATATCTGTGAAAACAGACATATTAATGTAGCTTTTACTGCCAAATCAATACTGGGAAAATAATTTAAATGAAATCACAAATATCTGTTGATAGCTTAAGAAGAAAAAAATACAGACAATCCTGTAATTAAGAGTCCAAAAGATCTTATCTTTTTATCCTATAATAAAAAATTGTGAAATATTCTTCTTGCAGTGTAAGACATCCTGTTTCTTTTTTTCTCCGAAGTTTTATAGAAACATAAGACAAAGTATATTTCTCCTGTTTCAGTAAAGAACCTGATTTTATTAAATGCAAACTCAGCTGTAAAAGTACCACTATATTAACTGCTTCAAAGTTATGCTTCAGACTATTTTGTTTTATTGTTGTACTTTGCTTTCAAGCCAGTCTGTCCTTTTCTGGGACAATATGCTTCATTCAGGTGGGATTTAGCATTCACATTTTTAAATATGAGACTGTGTTGTTCCAGTTTATCTCTCCTTCCATATGTACACGTGCACACTCTCATACATTCATAATGCTCACACAAGCAGGTAAAATGCTAATCAAAAGAAGTTTCAAGATTATGGAAGTAGAAAGCCACTGGGATTTGTGATCAATGTATGCATAATAGAAGAAATTATAAAAAGTATTTAATTGTGTACAGGTGGAGAGGATATTCTAGCTGATACATATGGTTGGTCCTTTAGCTTATTAGATGGAGAGTGACATGGCGTTTTACTTTTATAGATAGGAAGCAAACAAGCAGTGAACTTGTCTTCATCCTTCAGTCTGGTTAAAAGAGAACATGAGAATAAATGTATTTTTCGTCTGCATACAAAGGGTAAAGTATGACAACGTACAGGTAGCTTATGTATGGTTCACACTGGGTCTGGTAGGCAAGAGCAAAGCGACTGTCTGCTGTGCTCAGTACCAGTCTGAGATTTTAGTACAGTGAAGAATGACATAGTAGAGCTCATATGGGATGGTGATACTTCTATATTTCCTCTGTTAATTTAAAACTCTCAGATACTGTTTTTAGAATACGTGATGCTTTTTCTGAGATGACACTTCTGTTCCACACACCATTCCCTCATTTCCTATTTGCGTTACTCCTGCTGCCTGTTGGTGAGAGGGGAAAGAGGTGTCTTGCAAGGCTGCAGAGCCCAAAAGTGAAATCTTGCTCTCTGGCTGCTGTACAGCAAAATGAAAGAGTCAGTGGTTCGTTAGAGGAATCCAGCAACTTGACTGTGGCATACTCCTCTGGTTTTCTGAAAAAACACTAGAGCCAGTCAATTCAGGGATTCCTGTGCTACTTCATGTATATAGTTGTGTTGGTTTGGTCCCACAAAAGCTCCACAGGGTGGCTTTTTTTATATATATATATATATATATTTTTAGCATGCCACGTGACACCCCCAGGCTTCAGGGTAAAAACAGCCACAGTTATGAAACACTGTTTCATCCCGTCTTGAAATTCCAGATAGGAAAAAAGGTTTGGCTCGATGTCTAACCCATTTGCTTTAAAGTGAAGTGAGAAAGTTTATGTGAAGAAAGAAAAAAATTAGTCAAATATTTTTTTTTCATTATATTAAAAATATTTTAATTCCAATTAGTTTTGTCAGTCAAGATCAAAAAGTCTGTTGTTCTGTTACCACTTAAAACTTATCTTTTATTTTAATATGCTGAATATTCATGTGACAGAGGTATTTAAGACAGAGGATTTTGCCAAGTGGAGTTATTAATCATTTCGTTACAAGTAGGTTGGGCTCAGTCATTTCCCTGCTTGTTATAAACCCAGCCTTTTATCCATGGGTGCCCATAGGACTGCGGGATTTCTGTTGCTGAGTGTGGGGCTGGTTGTGTGTCTAGTGATTGTTTTCAGTTCATTGAAGACTTACAGGTCAAGCTAAAAGACCTCACCTTTTGGTTCAAAAGACCGAAGTATGTAGTTTGGAAATGAAGTACCAGAGCTCCAGTTACAACACCTGTAGGTATTGAGGGTTATTAAAGGGAAGCAATCACTTAGGAAAGATTGCGGTTTATCCCTTTTGATTTTTCTTTTTAACATAAAGAAATCATAGAGAAATTAAATTTGGCAACTAGAACACATTTAAAATGTTAGCTAAAAAAGTATTTATTTGAAAGTATTTTTTTAATAACTGCTTTGGAGTATTTTGCAAAGTGCCTATGTTTTAACTTCCCCTGATTATTGTGCCATCTTTGTAGCAACTGAAGATAGTGTTAAGAACACTAAAAAACAAGCAATGCATATTTAATTTTTTTCTCATGTCGTTCAGAGGTGAGCTTTTAAGGGGCAGAAACAAAAATTCCTGTGACCAAACTGTTCTTTACAAACCCTATTTAAGATTCTACTTCTAAACATACGGGTCTGTGCTCATAGCAGCTGTGGAAAAGACAATTTAAAATGGAACAGGAAGCATGCTAAAATACAGTAAAGGGGTGCAGTTCAGAACCTGCTTTGCAATTAGTGGTCTCAGCTAGATCACTTCCAGTGTCCGTGCTGCCTCATTTATCAGCCATGTACTGAATAGTTTAGTGGAAACTAGCCCTTGGAGCTTTTCTGCAAGGAAAAAAGCTTTTGTGATGTGGTGAAGTTTTGCAGTACACTAACTTACCTTGTGGAGTAAGGGTGAGGTAGTTCAACCCACTGCAATGGGGTTCTAGCTTGAATATCCAAAGAACAACCTTGATAAACTGAAGAGATGTGACTAGGTGCTAATGTTATATATTAAAATAATTTCCAAAGAGCACATTCAGGTGTCCACTGGAAAAAACAACAGTCAAAACACTGAATTATTTGTTTCGCATTTACAGTTGCTGACACACAGCAACAGAAACCCTACTTTACTGATCAATGCAAACTACATGAATGACACCAGCTTAACACGATAATGTACCAACATGAGAGAGGGGCAACAGCAGCTGTCCTGGACCTTGTGTTACCTTTCCATAGAATATCAGTAAAGCCAGTATGTATGACGGCAAGAGGAGAAGCTTGATTTTTCAAAACAGAGCAGAGTCCACATTCCTTCTCAAGGAACGGTGCCCAGGTTCCCGTCTCCTTTTGGCACAGAGGATGTTATTATCGCATGTTTGGATGATAGCTGCATAACAGTGCTTTCTGAGGTGGAAGGGTCCTGTGCAGGTCCTTCTGTACTGCCCCAGTTTCCTTCCTTTCAAAAAAATTTAACGGCATAGTCAGGTATGATCATGAAGATATCTTCTTTCTTTTCCTTTTGATTTTTATTTGTTTGTTTGTTTGTTTTCATCAAATATTGGCTTTTAGATTTTAGGCAGAAATTCAAGATAGAAAAAAGTTGCAACTGAAGACATAGTAAAAACCAGCTGATGTACCCAGAGATACAGCAATAAAGCCAATACAAGAAGAAAGAACTCCAGGCATCATGGATGACACGTTTCTGCTCTTACAAAAGTGTCATGGTTTAATGCCAGCTGGTCATTAAACCCCACGCAGCCACTCGCTCACTCCCCTCTCACCCAGAGGGATGGGGAGGAAAGCTGCAAAGGAATATAAAACTCCAGGCTTGAGATAAGAACAATTTAATAATTGAAATAGAATAAAAATGAAAGAACAATAGTAACAATGATGACAAGGACAATTATAACAAAAGGGGAAGGGAAAGAATAAAATCCAGTGGGAAAAGAAGAAAGCAACAAACACGTGGTGCACAACACAGCTGCTCACCGCCCGCCCTGGCCAACTCCCCCGCTATGTATACAGGCATGGCGCCCCATGGTATGGAATACTGCTTCAGCTAGTTCAGGTCAGCTGACCTGGCTGTGTCCCCTCCCAATTCCTTGTGCCCCTCCAGCCTTCTCACTAACAAGGCCTGAGGAACTGAGAAGTCTCACATCAAAGCCAAAACACAGCACCCTACTAGCTCCTGAGAAGATAATTAATTCCATCCCAGCTGAAACCAGGACATTAAGTCTACATCTAATAGAGCTTCAGTAACTGCAAAGGGAAGAAGCCACATCAGCAGACACACCGATTTCATGCTAGCAGCCCCATACTACATTGATTGTGTGTGGTCTTAAGCCATATTTTCTTTCTGGTGGAGTTTCTCCCAATCTTTAGCCAAGAGCTTTAAAACCATCATTTGTGGGAAGTCATAGCACTTTGGGGAATATAAGAAGAAATGTCTAAACAGAGTGCATGGTTTGGTTTATGTATATTAAAAAGCTCTCTTTTAATATGCTAAAATGACAAAAATTATGGAAAGTATGAAAAATCAATCTATATTTTAAATCAAATGTACATTGAACTTTCTCATAAACAGCAAGTCACAGACATTCTTACATGTTTATATGTATGTTTGAAATAAAGCTCATTTAATGTAAGTATGATTCGCTTTATGCTGATGTTCAGGTCCCGCATTATTTAACAAAGGGAACTTCTGGAATACTGTTTTGCATTTATCCATTTTACAGGCATCGACTAAGGTTTTTCAAACCTGTGAATGAAGCTTAGTAGGAGTTGGTAAGTCTTGCTTAAATAAGAAAGAAACCTAATGGCTGTGAGTTGCTGTTATGTGGTAGAAGTCAGAATTATCTTCAATTCTAAAATTATCTGTCTACCAAGACACTGTTTGAAACCTCTACCAGGCATCCTTCATTTAGGTTCTCACATCTGAAATCCAGCATAGTGACAAAAAGGAAAGAGCTTCTCTGTCCCCATCATGTGAAAACATTCCACAAAATACTTCCTAAAACACTTAAAAAAAATGTGAGAACAAAAGTTACGTTCTGTTCAGTATAATTGCTGTGAAGTGAATGATGAACAAAATAACTGCAAAAGGCTTTCAGTGGAATTTCTTGTCTCAGAGCCTCCTTTTGTAAGGATCTCCATGGAAAGAAAATTTATTTGTTTTCCTGTATAGATAAATCCTATGCCTGTCACATTTAATGACAATATACTGTATTAAGTAAGATATAAGGAATGAAGCCTTCAATAAGTTAAAGAAGATACCGTCTATGTAAGCTAAGTTTCAAACACTGACAGATAAGCTATTTGAATGAAAAAGATTAAACTTTAGTTGTACATAGTATGGACTAATGTAAGCACATTCTATATTATATAGTAGCGCTAGTTTGATTGATAAGAAAGCAAGGACAGATTTCTGATAGCTTGATTCAACTGATTTCAAAAATTTATAAATTTTAACATAGTGAGTTTAAATTGCAAAATAGCTTCTTTGGAGGTTTAGTGCTTGAAAATTCTGGCCCAAAATTCTTGTTTAGTGCAAGGAAAGTGATTGTAATCCACTTAAAAGAGAAACATCACCAGTAGCAAGCAGGCAGATCTATGCCACTGCAAAACCAGGAGCATAGGCTCCATCCCTTTTAACCAGTGAGTTAGCTGCAAGAATCTGTTTTATTAGGTAGAGTATCAGCTTTTATTCTTTGTTCGTGAAACATGTAACATACTGTTTAAATAGAATATTTTCTTTCAGATTTTCAGGCAGTGGTAACTAGGTTATAATTTATCTCATCAATCCTCTCAGTTTCCTGTGTTTACATGACTTAACGTTCCTATGTCATGCATGTCTGATGCCAACACGTGGCTTTGTTGTTTCATTGTCTTCTCCACTAAGCTTAAAATCAACAATGAACTTTTCTATCTTTCTCGTCTTGGATTTCACCTTACACGCCATTCGGCTTTTAGAGGGCTTTAGAAACTCCTTTGGAAGCAAAGTGGTAAGTTATGTTTACCACTGAAAGAAACAATTACCAGTCTCTCATTTCCAATAATCCACTTTATAAGTAAACATTGTTTTTTTTAAAAAAACACCTTCATAGAAAGTGTATTAATTTCTTTACTGCTCACGCCTTTTATTAGTAATAACACCTCTTTGTTTATATTCTTCGTATCTATGTTACCTTTTACTTCTGAAAAATATAAATATATATTCTTGAGTGTGTAAAAGCAGGTGGCTAATGATATTTCCCTAAAGTCTGACTGCCTGGCAGGATAGTAACCAGACTGCCAGCACAAAAGAATAAGGGCACATTTATTTTCTGCGTGTGCTCTCCACCACTAAAACAGCTGTGCTGAGGCTTACCCCAAAGGAGTGAGAGAGGAGAGGAGAGGAGAGGGCATGATGGATGTCCATATGCGTCTTTCAGTTTTGAGTATCACTTTCATAGTATGGGACTTCATTATGCTATATTACAATTGAATTTTGATTGATCCTTAAAGTAAGCTCAATTTACTTGAAGTCTTTGAGGCTAGAAGATGATTCAGTTTAGAATACAAATGGAATAGCTAAAAAATTCCTTATGAGCCTTGTATTTACCTTAAATATTTTTTTCCTATTTATATTTTTTTAAACACTTTTCTTTTAAATATTTCAAGTTAATTTTGGCTTCTGCCTGGAGATAGTTACTAGAGCATCAAGTTTGCCATTTCCATTACATGGAACCCATTTTTCATGGGTTTGCAGTTGCCTGTATTAATTTATAGTGAAATAATTCATATTCTAATTCACAGAGATTGTGAAAATTTTTTAGGTATTACTATTTTCCTGGACTGCTGGCTTTTATGGTTGTTTTCTAAAAATATAATTTTTTTAATGCTGAAAAAAAAATGCTTTCTTACATGTATGACAGACATTTTATCCTGCAAAATCTATGTTCAGGTGATGTGCTTCTGTGTACCTTTCACAGAAAATCATTACCGGCTCCTTATTGTAGCCACCCCAGGTGAGGCTTGGAATCCCTTTGTGATACAACACAAAATAAAAACAAGACACCTCCTGCCTCAGAGACTCACAGTCTGAAATTAGACTTTACATTCATCCCTCCTGGAAGATGTTTTCTCCTCTAACAGATAAATGAAGTCTGATCTATCTTCTCTGTGGACTAAGTCATCATGAAAGATGCAGTGCAAGAAGGGAAAAGGGAAAGGTGGGCTCTTCTTAAGTTTCTTTCCATCAACCGCACAAAGCAAATGCAGGCCAAAGCTCTGCATCCTGCTGCCATGGACAATTCAGAAATGCACATAATGAATAAATGTTGATTAAGCTCTTGAGTTGAATTGACAACACAATTAATGTTCAGATGAACCAATATTATCAAATCCAGTGGCAAAATGTCTAAGTATGTAATCATCATCCAGTTAGTAGAGTATCTTTAAAAAACTTCACAGAGGAGTGGAATTACTTCTAGATGGAAAAAAAAGCAGGAAAGGAAAAGAGCTTCTGAATTATTCTCGTGTCTGTTCTCACTTCGCCTTTTGCTGATTTTACAAAGTTGGTCACCTAATGCATGGAGACTAAAGCTCTGCTCATCTCAAGGTCATTGCTTTTTAACACCAGCTTTTACTGTAGCAGATGCTGTGTCAGAAGTTCAAGGCCTATACAGTTGAACATCTGATGAATAGTGTTTAGCTGATGAATAATATCCTAAATTATTCTTTCTATCTCTCCTTTTTATACACACGGGTAAGCTTTTGCATTGTTTGGCCTGAAAGAACCCATTTAGGGCTGTTAAGGAGGTTATTCTTTTGTTTAGTTTTGATTTGAGCCAGTGTATAGAAATTCGTTTCCTAATTTTAATCCTGCTTCTTCATGGTTTAAAACAACTATTGAAAGCCACTTTTCATTACAGAAGATGTGATGGTAGTCTTATGCAAGACATACAGTGCAAACACCCACTTTCAATAGTAAACACTCATTCTGAACAGTATCATTGTAAGGGCATTCAGGCAATGAGTGGGAGACTGAACATCATAATTTTCATCTCTGTTTGTGTGTCAGCCTATCAGGGTCATGTCAGCAGCAGTGCTTGCCTTCCTGCTTGACATGTTCAGAAGAGGAGCGGCAAATGGAAATACTGCTGTGTGGCAGAAAGCTGACACCTGGGATTGAATTTCTGGCAGATATTAGATATTTTTTTATAATTTTCTGCAGGCAAGGAGACTTTTGAACAGAGGGACAAAATGTAAATTTCATTGCGCACACCCCTCCAATTCTGCCACCACCCACTTTCTCAGAGAAATGTCCTTGATCCTTGTAGGGAAAGTGACAACAATTAAAGTTCTTTTTACACACAGTAACAGTACTGCATTTGAGACTAATTGTTCATAATCAAAGTGCACTGGTTTGTTTTTTTTTCAAAGTAGTACACTGTTACACTGTACCAGGACTGCCAGACGGTTATTTTTCACTATGACAGGGCTAATCTTGGTTTTGTGCAATGTAGTGCGTGGTGTTAAGGTGAAGGCCACAGTTATAGGGATTTTGAAGAATTTAGAAGGAGAATGATTTTAAAAGCCTTCTGGGTTAAAAAATTGTCCCAATATTTTTAGTTATACTTTCTTCTATTTGATGTGAAACTGAAGTGTTACTTGTAGTGCAGCTTGATGCTTTGTTGGCTTGGGTGGGGATTCAGTCAGGCCATGAGCTGAGGCCCTGGTCTACATGGGGATTTAGGACTTCGGCAACCTTTGTTTTGAGGCACTTGTCCCTCATATTCCATGGTGAATGTGCAGTTTCACAGTACAAGTTCAGGCTGCTGGTGCAATGCATGTGAAGGGTGAAGTCCCTTGAAAACCCTGAATAGAAAACAGACCTGCCAAAACTAGGATGTAGGAAAATGTTGGGACAGTCAATGCCTTGATTTCTATCTCAGTCTATGGCTTAGGCTTGGAACTGTAGAGACATATTTCTCAGACGGAGCACCTACATCCACAGCCCAGGACATTACCCTTTTCTTTTGACCGTTGGGCAAGGCAGAGTCTCTTAAACACATGGAAGGAATAGAGGAGAGACAGAAAGAGTGGCATTTCACTCCCTCTTTTCCAGCATGTCACCCTGCTTCTGGTGAGAGCCAGTCACCCAACTACTCTCCCAGGAAAGGGTTCAGACTTCACAATTCAAAGCTGTTCTCTAGTGAGGATGCTTTAATTTTTTCCATCTTTGCTGCAGCATACCTGAAAGGCTGGTGTGACACGTTGTTCAGCAACTTACAAGGCAGGAAGGAACACATTTTTTTCCTTGTCAGCCGTTAAGTTATGAGACTTCACTGGGTGTGTATATTAGGCAATTATGAATAATGAAACCAATCACAATCTTCAGAAGTGTGAGGAACACCACTGTGCTTACAATGAGAAACCTGACTTGGAGCTTCTTGACCTTTTGGACAACCAGTATCTCCACTTTAATGTTGCTATAATGTTGCTTCCGACTATAATTTTTATATGTATTTTATTCTACCTTGCCTTCCTTGGAGTGCATTGGGGGAAAAAACAAAAACAAAACCAAACAAACAAACAAAAAACCCAACCCCCAAAAAATCTAGCTACAGTTCAACCTCCCAAAGTATTTCTTCATCCCCTGATGAAATACTATTTCATGACCACAACAGCATTTCTCAAATGTCTTACTTTTCCACAAATTGGAATATATTTCAGAGGACTTTTCTAGTTCACATAGCATCTGACCAAACAAACTGTTGTAAAAAACCTGCTAAACTGTTCCTGTCTACCACATTACTAGTAAACTGTAATTTTGAAAATGCATTTTTTAATGAGCCTTCTAATAAAACTTTGACAAGGGCACCTGCCTGATGTCCACATTTTCTGGGTACAAAATGGTTCCTCAAGTCTTTCAGTATTTGAGCAGTAATGATAATTGTAGAGGTCCAATTACAAAGGTAATGACAAAAATGCTCTTCAAAAAATATCCTTTAACTTTCTTAATGTGCTTGATTATTTTTTTATGACTATATTATCAGTCAAGCAGCAGGTCTACTTATTAAAAGAAGGAATGCTGAAATCACACCTAGTGTAGGAGGTGTATTGTCACTGATTTCTATGGGATTGTACTAGGGCTATATTTTCCCTGAATATGTAAACTTCACATGAATCATTAGCTCTTAAAGCACTGAAGGACTGTGATAGTTTTAAAATCAACTCTGTCCTACATACTGTATGTGAGTAATAACCTTTCAATTAGTGGAAAATAGTTCCTCCCTTTTCCTCTTGAAAGCATATTGCCAGCATTATAAAAATTAGTTCTGTGAGCTTTCACCCACTCTTTTCTCAGAACAAGAAACTGAAATGCCATCTGTTTTTAGCCTGTCTTGGCTGAATTTCAATGATTTAGAGGTTTTGTGACATTTCTTTATAAATGATAAATCGATAAAATACTTTCACAGAGATAATCACACAGGACTCCTGAGCTCATGACTGTTTTTGTCCACACTTGAAGCAGTGATCTTTAAACTGGTGGTGTATATCTCCTATTGCCACATCCTTGAAACATGCAGTCCCTTGGAATTGATACATCTTGTTTGTCACTTGTAAATACATTTCAGTATTTGATAATGTTTAGCTTTTGGCAATGGCATAACAGTATGGTAGATTATAACTAAATATACTGAGTCAGTATCATTACCCTTCCTCATGTTCAATGAAGCTGTTATTTTTAAATAGCTTCTCTAGTTTTAGGAGGGTTATCTGTAAAGTAGAGAAACAATGTAGAGAAGGGGCAGAAAAAGGTAACAAATACTCACTCTGAAGTAGACCCTAGCGCTAGGTTAATCTACTCTGGGATTTTTATGTGTTATGTTCTGTAAAAAAAAGAAAGAAAAGAGCTTACAATTTAAGAATAGAGCACTTCCCCCCATCCCAACCCCACCCCAAAATTTGTGTTTATTAATTGCCTTCTAGGGATACTTGCTAATTATCTGAAGTACTTCATCATATGTGCTATTATTTCATACTCCAGGATCTTTGTTAATCTCCACAGGTGAAAGCTTCTTTTTCTGTATGGGAGCTGCCTGATGTAGCTAAGTAGAAAGCATATGGGAGCACCAGTGTTGATGTGAGAGGAAAAAATTATTTGCAACTGTATGAGTACAGTTGGGAAGTGAATGTGAATCTGACTGCTAACCCGGCAAAACAGCAATGATCATCCTCCTTCCTCTGCAACTAAAAATTAGCTTTGTAGGTATCTACTTTCTGAAATTCTGAAAAGTGTGTATGCCAATTGGATATTTTTATGTGTAAAATGGCATTGACTCAATAAAAGGCAAAGATGTTTCTGTTAAAAAAAAATCTTGAAGACTTTTTATTTCTAGGAAGATCAATGGCAAAATTCTGTATTTGTGAAGCAAAGCCAAAGAGCAACTCTGAAATAACTGTGGAAGGGGACAAACAAACAAAAAAAAAATATAAGTATAGGAGAGTGAATCAATGGTAAAATGTAGTCTGAAGATATGGTTTCATTTAACACCGTCACATTAAATTATGTTCTAGTTAAAGGTAAGAATAGCCTTGGTCATATGTTCAAGCACAACCAGCATGAAATAAGCTACAAGCTTTTATCGTTGTAATAAGTTTTAACTGCAGTTTTTCAAACCTGGTTTATACATGAGGATGTGGTCAAATTCCCTCTAAACCTCCTGAGTGAGCTCTGATACCTTCTGTTGAGGTACTGAACTGCATGGCCTTCGGAAAAAAGGATATATGGCAGTTTTAATGTTTAAGAGGGAAAGGTTTTGTCCCCTTACCTAAGCCCTAGCAAAGATGAAGCTCGCAGAAGTCTGTGAAAAGGAGGGCAAGTAAATTTATCTGTGTAGTGCATAGGTGGGCAAAGGCCCTGACCCTTTAGATTGCATGCAAAAATCTGCCTGTGCCTGAAATCCACAGAGACAGACCACATGCTTTGCTGACTGACCCAGGGAGAGAGAAGACCTCCTGGGAGCTGCCTGTGCACAAGGGGTGTATCTCCCTTTCTGTGAGGGGTGGGGAAGGGCACGGTGTAGAGTCCTTCAGTAATATCAGGGATGTGTCTGACAGTGAGAAGACCAAGCCCAAATGAAGAATTGCTCCTGGAGGTTCCATTTATAAGGAAGCAGCTTCCTCAGAAGCCTATAAATTCGGATTGCCATGGGGTGCCAGAACTGGTGTGACTCTTTTTCCATTGCTGGTTTGAAAGTACAGGCCTGAAAGCAAGAAGTCAAAGATATAATAACAAAAAAGAGCTTTGATGAAGGCTAACATCCCCATTGTTTCTAGCAAAATTCAAAATAATTCCATGAAATAATAAAGTTTTTTATTCTGAGGCAGTTAAACTGCCAACAAGCTCCTAGCTAAAATCCAGACCAGAAATGCAGTCAGCATCGACCCTGGATCAGAAGATTAACTTTAATGGCAAACCATTGTTCTGAATTTGGTGCTTTTATTGGCCAATCCCATTAAAAAGCATTATATTACAAAAATCTGTATTTTCTTAGACCAGTGTCTGTTAGGTGGGATGTGCCCTTTTTTTTCTTTGACAAATTTTAGAGGCAAAGCTTTCTAACTAGAGTTAGTATCTGTGGTTGTATAGAATCCATAAGCTGTATACATTTCTGATTGTGACCCACTTTTACAAGTTATGTAAAGATAATGCTAAAGTTTAGGGTCATTTGAAATTGAGATCCTACTTCTTTGGTTATCATTGTAAAGTCTAAGGCATACGTAGGTGTGTTCGGATATAGAGAAGAAATTGTAGTAATTATTTTTTTTAATAATACTATTAGTTATGCTTTTGGGTACCTTTCTTGTTTTATATTCAAGGGTTTTTTTGATTCATTTAATACTATGACATTTTATTCTCACCTTCCATCCCATTAGGTCACAAGGTGCTGAAAGGAACACCAGGTCCATGTTCGAAGAAATAAGATAAGAGACATCTCCCAGACTATGCAGAAATTGAAAAACATTTTCAGTATTCCAAAAGTCTGAACTGAACAAGTTCTTTTAAATGCTTCATTACAGTTATTCTGGCTATCATTCAGCAGCATGCCATATGTTGCCAATAA
Organism: Falco rusticolus; assembly: GCF_015220075.1. Classification (NCBI taxonomy): domain Eukaryota; kingdom Metazoa; phylum Chordata; class Aves; order Falconiformes; family Falconidae; genus Falco; species Falco rusticolus. The sequence goes on along the minus strand of NC_051210.1, from coordinate 42,640,205 downwards.
ATAAGCCTTCACTAGATAGCCATTGTCCCCTACAACAGACATAAACACTTGTTAATGAAACCTAATCAAGGCAATAGCATACATATTGGAAACACATGCTGACCAATTTGCTAACCAAAGTTGCCCTGGCCAAATCTTCAGCTTTTGGCAGATTGCTGACATCTCAAAGCTGTGTGCATTAAAAGAAGTCAAGCTATTTGGGAAGACGGACATGAAAAAAGTTTGTGTACACAGACACAACCCTTGTGTCTGTACAAATGTAAGCCTAATATTCTCCATGGCCTGAGGACCAGCAATGCTTCCAAGTCAGAGAATTCAGCCATGGAAAGTGTCCTAGAGAAATCACGTACAACTTCAGTTTTTTTCATAATTACGTTAATACTGTACAAACACCATTACTCTTTCATACATTAGAAGGCTACTGTGATGTGAGAAAATGGGAAATAATACATGTAAGGAAATAATACATAATGCTACATCACAGCTGTCCTTCTGCTTTACAGTTCACACCATATCGACAGAAATATCACTACACTTTATATTTTTTCTTTTTTTCCTCCCTCCAGATCATCCCACCCCCACCCCCTTCAATTCACCATTTCAGCAGTCTGGTTAATGTCTTATTAGTCCAGATATTTCAGCTAGTACTTTGGGGGAAATTCTGCCTGGGCTCTGGGGCCATCGTTGTGGAGAAGGACACAGGCAGTTACCCACGACAGAGCCTGCAGGCAATGGCAAAGAGGCTGCCTGAAGTCTTGGTGCACATTTAGCAGTGTTAGGGGCTTTTTCAGCTTAGTGGTACAGCTGCCTGATGGTTGCTGTGCAACAGTGTTTCTTACAAAGCATACAGTATAAAAAAAAGAGTGCAGTGGGCTTACATTTTCATGAGGTTATGTTCTTATTTTAAAATAATTCTTATTTTGACTAGCAATTTATTGGTCCCATGTCACACCTGCTGCCTTTCAGAAGATGTAAGCTGCAAGATACCACAAGCAAGCTCAGGACATAACTAAACGCAACAGACATACACTGAAATAGAGACATTTTTAGAAACATTGACAGGAAAAACATGATTACGTTTTGCCTCTAACTACCAACCACTGCAGTTTCTTATCCAGGGATATTTTTTTTCTAGTATAAATTCTTAATAAGACTGAAGAAGAGCAATGTGATTATGCATGTTCTGATATTCATAGTTGCCTTAATCTTGCTGTGTAAATTCATTCACTTTTCCAATGTCTAGTACATTTTAAGCCTAATGCAATAAAATGAAAACACCTTTATTTTTTATTTAATTCAAAACAAAATTTAATTCAGATGTCTCATGTGCAACCAAATATTTGTATGAAATATCCTGGGTTTATGAATATTATATTAGGAACATTTATTAGTTGTCAGTTTCAATTAGCCTATATTTACATATGCAATATTAAGCCACAAAATTGCATAAGTTTCCAATTACTGTAAAAGAACTGAAATTATTTACAATGTTTAAAGTAACAGCAGGGAAGTTATTGCATTGGAATAATGGGACAAGAACTGGATTTTAAAACACTGTAATGTCTGTGGATTCCTTAGAGGGCTGATTTACACATAATTGTCTTCACTCAGGAGTCAAAAGAAATATCACAGTCCTTTGAAGTTTAGAATATGGTGACAAGAGATGGTGAAGTTGTGACCAGATGATGAACTAGATCACAATACTAACTCATACAGAGTGATGGAAGTTTGCAGGAAAACGTGCAAACAATCTCCACATACAAAAGGGAGATAACAACAGGTCCGAGTGTTTTTACTAGTTTTCTAGTTGTCTAGAACTACATGAGAGCCACTAAATTCATGTGTATACTTCAGGAAAAATTAATTTATTATCAGTATTGCTTACCTCTCCTCATTTTTAAGGAAATAAAACGAAATAACTTTTCCCAGACTGTTGTGGGGTTTTTTTTTTCCCCTTTGGTAGAATTCCAATAAAGGCAAGGACAAGATTAAGATGCTAGAACATACATTCAGGGTCATAGGGAAAACATTAATTCTTGTTGCTTTCTGAATATTTATATTTTTCTGAGAATGGTAACTGCAAAATAAATGCTTGACCTCAACTATGATATTTTCTATGGATTAAAGTAAACCAGCCTTTGGAATGGACAATCTAAAATAGACACTTTTTTATAGAAGTAGTAAATAAATACAGAAGTTTGTGGTTTGTAATGGAAACAGAGGCATTCAATCCAGTTACGTCCATCATTTTTTTCTAATGAATATTCCTTGAAGAGCTATCTGATTTACTCCATTACTTAACTTTACTGTATGCTCACAGAGATTATTTTCAAATTAAATTTCTTTATTTTAAATATTTTTTAAAATACACTGCATTAGTTTATGTAAAGTTTCTGTGTGTCTTGTGTAAACTATGTGTTCGCTTGTGACTATCTTCATGAATCCCCAGAAACTGGGCTTGCAAGAGAAGAGGTTTGTTTATGGGGTTTGCAGATATAAGAAGTTTACAATTGTATGAATTTTACTGAACTCTGAAGAATTTATATAATCTATACTCACAAGAAATTATTTGTTGCAAGCAGTTGCAGGTGAAATGCAGCAACCTTCATCATGCCATTGAAGAAATGTCCTTTGCAAATCTCTGATGGACAAAATTAGATTTGCATTAAAATACACAATTTTTCCTCCTCACTTATCGTTTTCATTTTGAATCTGAAGATTTTTCATAGAAATTTGACCACATATTTCCTCAGAAAATATACTGATTTTCAGGTCAAAATGACTATTCAATGAGAAACCATCATAAACACAACACACAAAAATATGTGGGTAGATTACCAGAGAAACACAGTCTAATTTGAAAGTTTTAACAGATCAGATACTAATGTTTTTCTTCAGATTTTTGGTTCATAAACTTTCACATGATTTCTATTTTTCATTCCAAGATGAAGGCAAAAAAAGTCCAAACTTTAAAAATCTTGTAAGAATTTTGTTCCCGGCACCATGCAGAAATTATACTATTCCCCACAAGCTTTTTCATTACTTTCCTTGAGAAACACATGAGAGATGTTCCTCAGACTGACTATTACATTTCTTCAGGTTTTCATATGCAATAATGCTATACCAGCCTTTTTTCTTAATAGCCTGGCTGAGGATGGTAAAAAGTTCACTGCCATACTATTAAATTTAGCTTGAGTAAACCAGCTTAATTGTCCTGCTTGTCAGCAGTTTCATCCATAAAATAGGGTAACAGTCTTTATTTCATGGATGCTTGCAAAAAGTAGTGTTTTGGCCACTAGCTCTTTGAAGATCTTTAAGTATTGATGGTAGATCTTTGTACCGTGAAGGTAAGCACTATTCACCTAGCAAAGCCTGGTCTTCCAAATTCCTACCTATGAAAGCTTATTGGGTTCAATAAGAATATTCATGTAAGGAGTTTAAAAGGGCTGGTTATAGACTCAAGCACAATGATTTAAGAAGTACAGTCAGTCTTTAATTATTTCTTTCCCAAACTGAAAATAAAATTCTGTGATTTCTAAATAGTTAAGTCAGCATAGAAAAGACAGCATGTGTGTGTTAGGTTTGGGGGAGGAGGCATGAAATACCCAATAAAATTCATTTTGTTTAACAAAGCTATTTTATAACCAGTTTGTCATTGGACCTGTGATGATGCATAAAACTACACAAAGATAATCAAGAACCTGATTTGACATGACAACCTTGATTACTGTGGCTAGAACAGCAAATAGCTTTCTGAAGAGGATTATGTTAAGCATAGGCTCTCTGTTACCCGTCACTTTCAACAAATCTGTTAACCATTTTAACACTTTGCTTAGGTAGGAAGGTCAGCTACTTGACTGCCAGGAATAGGAATTTTACAAGGACATGAATAATGAGATCTGTTTCCTCTCCAAATGAAGACAATGTTACATTCTTAATGCATTTCTGAAGCAGACCAAGGAAAGACAGCACCAAATGTAGCATATTCTTTTATTCATTACAGTTTAGGTAATTGGCAGAAATCCCTGAACCAGACTGATAAAGGCTTATGTATCACAAAGCAGTATTTTGAATAAGTTTTTTCTAGTATTGAAGCTTAAAGAAACTGGAATGCACTGAAGAAAACCAGAGTCCTTTTGATTGAAACATATCATGTGACACATAATAATGATTTCTGATAAAAGCAATGCAACTGGATGCAGTTGTTATAGAGATAAATTATTTGAATGCATTACACATTCTTCCATTTAACTCTTCCAATGTTTGTACTGGGTCTGGCTGGGATGAAGTTAACTTTCTTGGTAGCAGACAGTATGGTGCTATATTTTGGATTTTTTACCAAAACAGTGTTGATAAACACTAATGTTTTGTTTATTACTAAATACTCCTTGCATTAGGCTCTGTGTCAAGGCTTTCTTTCTCTTTTACCCACTCATTCTGTCTAGCCCTACAGTCAGACATTGTAAATTGGAAAGGGACACAGCCAGAAGAGCTGACACAAACTGACCAAAGGGATATTCCATACCATTTAACATCATGCTCAGCAATAAAGCTGGTGCAGCAGAATAAAGTGGTGTTTGGGGTTTTTATGTTTTCCAGGGTGTCTGTTGATCCGAGAATGGCTGAGCTTCAGTTTGCTTGTGGGAGGAGGTGATTGATTACTTTTGCATCACTCATTTTTTATCTTTCCTTCATTTACTAAATCATCTTTTTCTCGACCCATGAGTTTTCTTGCTTTTGCCCTTCCTGTTGTCTCCCCTGTCCTGCTGGGCTGGGGGGAGTGAGTGAGCAGCTGTGTGAGTGCTTGGCTGTTGACCAGGGCCAACCCACTACAATGGTATACCTATAAAATAATTTTCTTGCACTCTTAGTTGTGTGTTTTTTATTGGAGAAATAGCAAATGCTTGTCTTTTGGAAACATAAAATGTACTTCTGTTATAGGCCATGGCACATGAAGATTACCTGATTCCTTTCTCATGTTTGAGCCTCTATGGCTTCTCCCCAAACTTTACACATAAATATGTGTGTGTATATATATATATAAGTATATTCATACAAATTATAGAGTTGTACTGCTCATAATTTCTGCATCTCTGCCTCCAAGTTTTATCAGAAGTGAAGGAGATTCTTGGACCACTACAGTAACCCTTAATCCTATGCATAACCTGGCTGATGCAAATTTACCCACTAACAATCTACTAATGTGGATAAAGAATTACCCAGACTTTCTGGTTTTCTATCTTGAATTTGGACTTTTTTTCTTTTTAATGAATGAATTGACACCAAAAGACTTCCCCCTATCTAAGCTAAATCATATATATTTTCTTTGACATCAGGAAGTGTTCTAAGCATGAAGAGCATTCATTTGGTCTACAGATTTTGTTGACCATAGCTAGTCTTGATATGTTTTGTTTGGCACAACATTCTTGTTATAGTGGCTTCATGGCTGAATTCTGCAGACTTCGTGCAACAAGATCCCCATTAGATGGTTTACTCTGGCCATATTTTAAAACCAGACAAAACATGATACACTTTTATTTTCTAAGGTTCTTTTCCAATTTGTGGCTTTCATTTGGAATTTTTTTTATTATTATTATTATTTTTGGTTTAAATAACACAGTATGGTCTTTTACCTACAAATGGCAGCAGCCTGCTAGGAAAGAATGTTTTTTTTTAAATATCTGATGTGAAGAATGTGTTTACATGTAATAGTTTTTAAGCCTTGATTATCACTGTACTGATTCAGATGGTAATCTAACTGGGGAAGCTTTTGCTAAGCACATGAAGAGTCAGAACTTGAGAATCTGTAAACACAATGGGAAGATTTGTAGATTTTCTTTTACAGTGAGAGATGCAAGCAGGCACCAAGGATGAGATTCAGTTCACCTAGACAGCTTACAGTGCTGTCATGGTTTCACTTGAAGCAGCAACTAAGGACCATGCTGCTGCTCGCTCGCACCCACACAGCCCCCCCACCCCGAGACAGTCAGAAGAGTACAAGTGAGAAGACTTGTGGGCTGAGACAAAGACAATTTAATAGGTGAAGTAAGCAAGAGCCCCGCACACAGGCAAAGCAAAACAAGGGATTCATTCACCACTTCCCACGGGTGTGCAGGTGCTCAGCCACCTCCAGGAAAGCAGGGCTCCATCATGCCTAATGGTTACTTGGAAAGACAAACACCAAAATTCTGAACATGTTCCCCTTCCTTCTTCTTCCCCCCACTTTATATGCTGTGCATGACATCATATGGTATGGAATATCCCTTTGGTCATTTGGGGTCAGCTGTCCCAGTTGTGTCCCCTCCCAATTTCTTACACATCCCCAGCCTGCTCGCTGGTGGGGTGAGAAGCAGAAAAGACCTTCACTCTATGTAAACACTGCTCAGCAATTACAAAAACATCCATCATTTATTTATCAACACTGTTGCCAGCACAAATCCAAAATATAGCCTCATACAATGAAGAAAACAAACTTTACCCCAGCCAAAACCAGAACAAGTGTGAACTTCTGTGTCTTACCTATGTGAGGGTTAATGGAGGGAAATGGGCACTTCTAGAACATGATTCATCTAAGTTATTGAAAAAAAATTGCTGTAGTGTGAAAGGAATGACACCCTAGAATTGCCTTTCTGTGTTGACTGTAAGGAAAGCCCAGAAAACTAGTTTATATGTAGACATGCTGAATTGGACAGAGTAATCCCATCACTAGGTTCGTTTTCAAAGACTGCAGAATCCTTATAGATTTACTCTATTCCTATCATATTTTTAGGCATCTAGACACCTTTACAAAGATCTGGCCCACAACACCGAAGGAACCTGCTTAGATAGCTGCATAGGCGTTAGACCAGCACCCAAGCACCATGATTCCAATCCTTGCGAAGACTAAACTTGGGACTTACTGATCAGGTAGGTGCCTCAGTTCAGAACATTGGAGCTCATGGACCTCAGTAACAGCAATACAGTTAATAAAGAAGAAAATACAACCTCACCTAGGTACTCTGGATGTTCTAGCTTGACCTGGACAAAAATACTTGAAAAGCATTGGCATAGCTCATGTTTTTTCAGTTGCTCAGCTTTAAGTCCTGAGTATAGCTCAGGACCATTTCTGATATAAAGAGAGGTGCTTGCTTTGAATTTGATTTTTAGTTACTCATTGCATAATTACCATGTGTGCTCTTCACAACTGCCTATTTGGTGCCCTTGAAAGGAGGACGTTGCTTACAATACTGGTGCTGTATTTTTAAAGCTAAAACAATTGACAAAGCCTGATGCTCTGTTTTGAAGAGAGAGCCACTTTTCCAAAATGTTCAGGATACTGTACATTTTAAAAATGTATTTTTACTGCTAGAGAACATGAAATAATTGTTGGATTTTATACCATATTAGTTTCATATGGAGGTTTATAGGCAAATGCCCTGCCTTGTAATTTATGTGTTAAAGCTTTGGTAAGTATGCAGTTCAGACACAACAGTCAGTATCATTTGTAGGAAGTCTCCAAATTTCAGCAACTGGAATGTGAACAAGTGAAGTATGGAGAAAACCAGAAAAATAACTACTGGTTTTATACTTTTCAGGCAAACAGTATCTGATATCTTGCAATCCTTAAACAGCAAGGCATACAAGGACAACCTATGCTATATTCAAATATGTGTTGTGCCAACATAGCACAAGGCAAGTACCTTGCAAGATACTTGCATAGCCACAGACTGTGCTGGAAGGAAGTGACTGCACTGCTTCAATTCAGTTTCAGCTATAATATCTCTGAATGTCACTGCTTCATACTTTGCAGGCCCACCCTATCAATGTGTCACTGGGAAAGCACGTTCATTACTTTCTTTGTTATTAGACTTCTATGAAATATGATTTGGCCTACCCATTGCAATACACCAGTGTGCAGTCACAGATGAAGGGCAGAAATGTAGCTTCTGGATAAAGTCAGTATAGCTGGATAAATGACCCAACACTTCTGCTTTAGTTCTTATACCTTTCTCATCCTTACATATCTGAATTGCCTTCAGCTGGTCATTAAACAATGCATAATATCTACCATATGTGGTTTGCTGTTACCACCTTATATACAATATTCACTCTTTCATTTTGTTAGGGTTCTATTTATTTTTACTATACCTATATGAACATGTGTTCTGTTAGTGCAATCAAAGTGCTTGGTCTTGGAAGCAGGAGTAGAAAATGGTAAAAAATGTGACAACTTTTAGTTTCCTTAAATATTCTTACACTGCTTCATACAAAAAACATGTCTACAGTGATTATTAGGCTTTAAAGTTGCATTGTTCCAGAGTACTAGCTGTCAGTCATGGTCTTTATCCTGGCATATATCTTTAAGATACAGTGAGACTGAGCAATGAACATGACGAATATAAAGGTCTAAACCTTTAGTCTGTCTCCACATTCTCTGATAAACCAACTTTATGAGTACAGTGTGTTTGTTATCTTTTTGTCAGCCTGTGCAGCTAAGGACATCAGTGCGGCTTGCTTTATAGGACAAATTAATCCAGAGACTAATGTTTTTAGCCTTGCTGTAGTTTCAAAGTGTAAAGCTCCAACATTTGGCTGTCACACTAAGGCAAAATTCTGGATCTTCCTTCATCCCATCTGTAATAAGCCAAGAGGGAAACCATCTGTAGGCAAGCACCCATTCCCATTATTGTGCTTCATGGCAATACCAAACAAGATCTGAGTGCTAAGATTCTGAAAGATGCAAAATGACATAACCATGCAGTCATGTTTGATCCAACAGCTACAAGCATAGTGTCAAAAATCAGAGTTTCTATTTTGCTGGAGAATTTAAAAAACCAATAACTAAACCCCAAAACAACAATCACCAGATTTCAATTTTTGGAATGTAAAATAGATGTTTAAAAAAATGGATGGGAAAATCACCCATAAAAATTATCTTAATTCTGAACTAACCAAAATATCTGTGTAGAAAACATGAAAGCAGAAGAGATTTAGTGTTCAGCTCCGTGAGAAAGCATGGAAGTCATGTGAACATCAGTTCAAACTCTCACTGTTCAGGTCTCCAAGCTTCCTGCTGAGCTGCTGGCCTTTCTCAGGCTTCCAGAATCTGGTTGCTCAATACTATGAGGTTCACAAACCAAGCTGTCTAAAGTCACAATCCAGTACCTTAAAGGCAACTTGTACAACAGGTACGCTACTGAAACCTGTTGCGTTTTAGGTTTTAAAGAACTATAGCAGGAGAGATGGAAGGAGAAGAAATAGCTGTCCAAAGGAACGCTGAGTTTCATGAGTAACATGAAAATTAACTTTTGTGCCTCCTGTAACACAACAAAGCCTTAATCAATAAGTGCTCTGAAAAAAACTGTTTCATTGGAAAATTCTCAGCCAGTGTCATGAACACCCCAAACTGTCAGTCATACAACAATATTTTTCAGAATTTGTTTCCAAGTTTAGTGGTTTTTTTGTGGTTATTTGGATGAGGGGGGATAGTGAGAAAAAAATTTCGTATGTTCACATATACAAGTCAGCCCTGTTAATTTGGTGACTTTTGAAAAGTGCAGTTGCCAAATGGAGCATTTCTGGAAAATGTTTAGGTGTAAATGCTATAAATCACCACTAAATCCCAGTGGACTCCAAGCACAACAGCAACAAAATTAATCTCCTTGTTGGAGCATTTGTATAGTATATCAATTCTATAAATATTGCTTCATTGCTAGGAAAACATCTCCCTGTAAATTAATTTAAGAAGGTATTTTGTGTTTTGTCTCTTCCTTGGGTTGTTTTCTAAAAATTGATCTGCTATGAGCACACAATATTTTTGAGTTTCTGTGGTTGGTTTTCAAATGATCAACACATTACAACTCTAGCAAATTTTTCCATGGCTTTTCCGTCATCACTGGTTAAGGTCACAGTCAAGTAAATACAGAATAAAGAAGTCTTTGGTGGCTGGTGATTGCCACTGAGCAAGAAATTTCAATGTTCCTCCCATGACATGAACCAAACCAAAAGCATTGTTCATAATTGGAAAGCAAACCTAGGTATGGAAGAAGACTCCTTTTATAGGATAATTTTGACATTGTTTGCCATCATTTTAAAGATTCAGATGACTTCGACAATACACAGTCTTCAAGCTAAACCTTCAAGACTTGCCTCTTGATTGAACTATAGATCAAAAGAATTTGCTATTGACCTTAAATCCTTTATGGAGATACTTTCAGTAGTCTTTATAAAAGAGTAGTGAGAGAATCATTGAATTGTATTTTAATTTCATAACTGTATTTGAATTTAAAAATTGAATTTCAAAAATTTATTTGAAAATTAACTGCAGCTTCAATAATTTTAAAAGTTCCCATTGATCTAAGATCTGAGCGAGATGAGATACCTTTATAGTGCCTTGGCTCCATTCTCAGTTACAAGCCACATGGCAGAGTAACCTCTGAATGTAAGAAATTCAGCAAGGAACTTTTTGACAGCAGATAACTGCTTTCCAAAGCAAGTGCTAAATTAATAGCTAGATTTGGAATTAGTATTATTTAGAACCTGTATTACAAAGATGAGCTTCATAACTTGACAAATATGTTGGCAGCAAAACCAATAATCAAAAAACTTCTTTCATGTCTCCTAATCAGGTTCACAAATCTGTTAAAGGAACCTATGTTGACATGTACATTTGCATTGTTAATACTATTTGTGGACTTTCTAGGAGTCTTCACAACTGTGTAAAAGGACTTAGTGAATTTAATTGTGAGATGTTGGATGCATTTTAAACTTATTCAGTTGAATTCCAAAGACATTGGCCACATGAGCTGGCTATATAGCAAATCTGTGAGGTTTTCTAATGCCTTCCTCATGGTTCTAAAAAGCCTCACTCCCATCTCTAACATTTAGTGAACCTTTTCTCAAGGATGATGTTCTCTGTTGAATCATTCCTTTTCTTTCTTTACCTCCTACATGGATTCAGATGTCTGTTTGGTTGTTTGGAGATGATAGACACAGCCTAAATGTCAATGACTGTGATTCTTCTTCTGATGCTTGGACAGTGGAAATGTAACTCAATTTCTCTGGAGGGCAGTGACATGGCAAGTCTAAGGATTAAACAAATCTCACACTGGATCCATTCTGAAGATGCTACTGCTCTTGAATTCCAAAAAAAGTAACCTTGATTCTGCTGTCAGCATCAAGGTATCCCTTCTGCTCATCCATTCACTGTTAGTAGGTACCTGCAATGGGAAGTTAAAATACACTGCAACTCCATGTCACGTGTTACCTGCCTAACTACATGCTGCCAGCAAACTCAAGGGCTGTTACAGGGACAAAAATAATATGACTGCTGTAGAAACCACATGTTTTCTATCATACAGGGGAAAAAAATAAGGTCAGTGTGGGCTTGAAGGGTTGTAAAGCTTTAGTCTGCCTGAATTATTTTATGCTTGTGAAAGTTAAGCAGATGAGAAACACATTAAATAAGATGACAGAATTTAGATTATACCTCCTCCCCTCCTCGTGCCCCTTCCCGATCTTTAGCTCAGTGGATGAATTCCTCTCCCCATTCCTTTTTTTTTTTTTTTTTTTTTTTTTTCAATTTGTTAAGATGCTGAAATCTGCTTTGTGTGATTTATGAAGGAACTTGAAGCGATTAGTTTCACAGTGCATGAAAATTCCTCAGGTTCAGAGGGATGTCCAATCTGTTACACCATGAGCTGTTGACTGGATGAGAACATGAGCAGCTCGGAGCCATAAGGAGATTGTGTTGAGTTATTAAACACTTGTGGTAAAGCTGCTTATTGTTAATTCCCCAATGTCCTGCTGAAGCGATCGGCTAAGATCAGATCGGATTAGATCAAAGAGCCTGGGAACCAGCCTTTCGAGCAGATTCATTTAATCAATAAAAAGAGCCTCCAAAGACAGAGAGAAGCAGTACCAGGATCACAAGAGATTAGAGTAGGAAAAATAAGAAACAAAAGATTATTTTCCTCTTATTTTTAAAATGTAATTCTGTAAGCCAAAGCATGATTTTGTGTGTGTGCAAATTCTTGTAACGAAACCAGCCAAAAAGGATATAAAAGCACCCTTAAAACTTCATTACCAAGCAGACAGTTTAAAACGAAGTATTTTGTAATACAGTAATACTTTATAAGTCAAGAGACTGTAAAAGTGTTATTAAAGCAATCAGTACCATGAAATACCTACCGTGAAAAAAAGAACTATCGAGACTGTTTCAGCAGAAGCAATTTTTTCTTTAATGACTCCTTAAGAATTGGGGATTCTGGGTGGGTTAATCTGCACAATTTCCAATCTTTCCTTCATCTAAAAGAAAAAATAAGAGCAAAATCCAAAAACAGCAACAACAACAATAAAAACCCCACCCACCATCATCACATGAAGATCTGAATGTATTAAATTTATAACACTGGCAGATGTTACAGAATGTGCATTGTTATAATACATGTAATTATAGTGCCACTGCTGTTGTTAATGCTTGTAAAGTGAATAGACTTGTGTGTAAGTACTTGCAGAACCTTGCTAAATCTCTACTCAAATCTAGAAGGTGTTGGTAAGTGATTAGGAACTTAACCCACAAAAGAAGAAAAAAAAGGTAAATACGAAGAACAAAGAATCAATTGTTGGTTCTCATGAAGCTGTGGTATAACTCCTTTCTACTTCTAGAGGAGCAGAATTTGGGCCAAAATAATTTGGAAAAAAGGACACACTTCCTTCTATGATTATTACTCCTAATAGCATCATTAAAAAATTGCACCTGCTTTTTCAGGTTATAATTTATTTAGGTGAGGATACATATCTATAAATCCCTTCTATAAAATGTAATTTTCCATCTAGATAGGCTGATGACTTCAGGCCCTGCACACCTTTACCAATTGTTAATTACTATGGGACGGTTTAACACTATTTTCTAAATCAGCATGCATGCACAAAATGACTGCAATCTAATTTGACATATTATTAGTGATGATTATTGTCATAGATAAATTAGATTGAACAGAAAATAACCTTCATCCTTAGCATGTTTTAGCTCTCAGAATTAATGTGATTTGGTGAACACATATAAATAAAAGTCTGATGAGTCCCTGCTGACTGCAGGGCCTGCCGGTGCTGAAGTGTATCAATTTCATGCAGATGATGAATTCCTTAAGCATTCAATGATAATCATGCTTGATTTGACAAGACTTTCTCATGCTATTTTAGGGCCTTAATTTTCTGTGAAGTTCTGTCAAGTGTTCATCAAGCACCCACTTATCTCCCTATCTTAACCTGGCAGCCAATCCAAAGGTTGCCTACCAGTGCTGCTACCGGTCCCAGCACATTAATATTCTCACCACGTGACTGTCCACTGAGAGAAGCCAATCAATGGCTGATTAACATTCAGGTCATGTGATGTCCAAGGAGAGTAAATGAGTTACACAGTAAGACATCAAACAAATTTTCATCTTGAAAGAGTGATTGCTTTTTCTGCTGCTGTGATGTTTGTCAAATTCTCTCTAGCCTTGTCCAATTAAGCTCCATGAGCTGAATGACTAATGAAGAGATGGGAGTGCTGTGCCAGCATGACAGCTATGAGAAGTGCCACTGCATAAGAACTGCTAGAAATTTTTTAAAAAAATTAAAAAACACAACCCACAATGATTGAAAAATCACATCTGGATAACTGGCATAATTCCTTTCAAATTTCAGACCCTGTTTAGAAGTCTCTAATGAAAAACAGAAATTGCTTTCTATCTACCTTACCATTGGAAAATTTGGATTTTCTCAGTAAAATTATTTTTGTGATTTTAAACAAATACACATTAACTGGATTATTCCCAGAAAATGTGCTAATGAACTTTCACAGGCTGTTAGAGACACACTGGTGACAGAAGATGCAATCTTAAAGCATCAGACAGCATGGATAAGACAACTCTTCACTTCCACAACTGAGTGGAAGAAAGGGAAAAAGGAAGGTATTTAACAGATTAAATGGGGGAGGGAAGCAAGTTTATGCAGTGGACTTTAAAAGGAAGTAGCTTTACAGGACATTGATTTAAATATTGGGTGAGATTATTAAATAACATAATTGGGCACAACTCCATTTGCATCATTTGAGGCGCTGATCCAGTATGGATTAATTATTTTATTTTATGTCATTACTATATATTTGTTGCTAAATTAAAATTGCTCAAGGAGACAAAATGAATGCTTGAGTAAAGTTATAATCCTGTTTAGCAGAAAGCTTTTAAAGTGGATATCTAAAACTACATTCTGGGACATCATTGAAAGTCTATTTAGTCAGAAAGTCAATTCCATTTTAGTGCTGATACTGTGCTAAATTCTGGTGACATGTTTAGAGTAGAGACCCTATGACTAATAAAGCTTTCATCCAGTTAGGATTTTAACCACTCCAGAAAGGAGTTACAGTCACCTAATGGATTACTGAAGATATGGAAGTGTCAGATCTTACTTATTAAGTTCTAGCATGAAATTAGTTAAATTCCCAAGGCATTCTGAAGCAATATTTTCAAGTTGGCTTAATAAGGGAGTTAGAGCATGCCAATTAACTGGCAGCCTGAAATAAACAGTAGTTGGAGGCATAAGACAGTGTTTGTATCTACAAAGTTAATAACATTTTAAATGGAACTTGTTACGATGGTTCAAGCTGCTGTAAGGGGGCAAGATGTGGAACATACTGTATTCAAAAGACTGTAAGTCAATTCTCAGCGCTGCTAATCAAGGATGGAGACTGCAAATAGAGAAGCGATGAATTTCTGAGTCAGTGAGAAGGGAGGCAAGAAGGTAGGGGGCTAACCGTTCAGTGAAAAAAGAAGGGGGCATCCAGTGGATACTGTTGAAGCAACCTGGGGTGAGTGATTTGGCCAAGTGCCTGCCTTTAAGACATCACCACAAAGGCCCATGATGGAAGCGATTGTGTAAAGGGGGCAGGGTACAAAAGGGAAGAGTACGTTTAAATAGCAATATGGCATACTGTGTGTGTAAAACATTGTTTGTAGTAAAGTAGCGCAGTAAACTTCAGAGCTCAGCACTGCCTCGACAGGAAATATTAGCTGTTAGATTACTGTTTTACTTGTTCCTGCTGCAGCCACGCCATAGAGAATTCAAAGGCTTTAAACCATTAGTTGCTCAAATGTTAACAAAACAAAAAAAATGGTGAATATTATTATGAGCGACGCCACTTGCTGACACCTTTAAATCAACAGCGGAGAAGGTGTCTAACTTTCTGTCAGTCACATTAGGTGGTTATGAATAAAAGAGTATTCTACTTTCTGCATAACTTTGCATAATTAATAGTTTTCCATGCAAACTATTGTTTGCCTTAATTGTTGTTTCAACAGCTGTTTTCATTAAATTGTAAAGCTCTTTGTGTCTAATCCTTTGAGCTGCACTATTGATAACAAGAACGCGCTGGAGCTAGCTTTAGAGGAAGGGAGTTCCTGCCAAGCTGGAAAGCAGTCATGAAGTTACTTGAGAAATAAGGCCCTACGGTGGGACTGGTTGTGTAGCTAATCCATTAGTCTTTTCAAAAGGACCTTGCTCTGCACTCTTATGGCTAAATTGACCTAACAACCTATCAATGCCTTTATTTGCTGAGTGGTTGTCCATGAAAGGTCTCCATGCTGGATCCAAGCTGTAATCAAAGCTTCCATCAGCACCAGGGTCCTGATGACACAAATAGCCAAACTTTCGACAAGGCTGGCTAGCTTCCAGCCACACCATTTTGAAGATACAAAGAGGCTGTGTTGTGCTGTGGAATTCATTTTCTTGTTTACTTCCTACAGAAACAAGAGCATAATCAGCACTCAGTGCATCGGATCAGACCACTGAGTTGTTGACAGAAGCTTGGAGAGCCTTGCCAGCTTTCCACATGAAACACTGGCTGTCTTCTAATACACCCCCCACTGTCTGCGGCCCTGCCAATTGTAGCACATCAGAGCAGCCATTGAGATAATGACCGTGAAGTCTCATGATACACTTTGATGAAGTGTAACATTTTTTAAAGGATTTTTGTCTGTGCCAAAATGATAGAGACAGCTGACTAAAAATCACCCCATCAAAATCAAGGCTGATGAACAGCAGGCAAAGACATGTGCTTCCACAGAGAAAAGGGAGGAGAATTTACAGCCAAAAACTCTCAATGAATATGTGAACCACAGAATCCTTTATTTTGCTTTTAAAAGATCCTTTGTTTCAAATGAATGTATGTGACTTTGCCAAGAGAGCAATTTCCCCAAATATTTTTTTTATTTTGCATCAAAAAAGGATTCAGCATTTAGCTTTTACAATGCTAAATAAATGCCTTTACTACACAAGCTAATTTTATTTCTTAACATTAATTTTTGCAAACTTGCAAGGTAATGTTTGGGAAGAGCTGGGACTTAAATGTCTCCTCAATTACTTTTAAATTATCTAGCAGCAACTGGTTGACCCAGCATGGCTTATGGTAAAACAATTGGAGATGTGTTTTCCACACAAACCACAGGGAAAAGAAAAAGCAAGACAGTCACTTAAACTTTTATCCTGCTTGCATCAAGAGTGCAATATATTTCCTAACAGGAAATTCATTACTAGCAATGGATTCATTGATACACACCAGTGCTAAGGAGCCTGGGTTTGGAGGTTAGAGAAAGCCTGCAGAATTTCTTGAACTGGCCATTTACTGTGGATCTAGACCATCCCACTGTGCTGATGGAAGTGTGGTTAGGAGATCTTTGAGCTGAATCAATTTGAGTTGGAATTTTCCCAGTGTATCACAGTTACATAAACACCTGTGTGAAATATCTTTGAGCTGAATTAATGGCATAGGGGTGCAGGGGGGAAGGAAGGAGAGAAATGGAGCGGGAAAGGGAAAGCTGTTTTCAGTAGCTTTCAACATCTCCTGCTTGCAGAAAGTTGGTCTGGGGACTGTATTTTAGACTGTCGTTACTGTAACAGTCCAGGAGCTCATGTATTTCTTTTATGTCTCCTCTGTATAGTAAGCCTACAACAGTTCTCTTTAAAGTCTCTTTCTTTCTTTTGCTGTATTTGTATTAAAATATATTTTTGCCCAGCTCAAATTTACAAAGCATGCTAGAGATCTACAGCGGCAAAGAAGGATACTCCGGAACAGAGCAAGAACATTGGCAAGAGAACAAAAGCACAAACTTCACTTTGAACCCAGGTACACAGCATATTGCAACCAACAGCACTGTAAGTGTGCAGAATGCAGAGATTTCCACAAGATATATGTAGAATGCACATAGCTTTTTTTTTGTTTCAGTTTACATCTCATGTTTAACTTCAAAGAAAGAATAAAATGGAAAAAAGAAAAAGAACAACAGGAACACTTTTGCAATGGGGATGTACGGATGTTTCAGCAGTCTTGTCTACTTCATTGGAAATGCTTCTTTAAAGAGAGAGGCACTATTTCAGTGGAAGACGACACTTCTTTCTATTATGACAGTCTCTGTAATAGAGTAAAAGACATACCGGCACTTTGCTTTTTCTGCACACTGCCTCTGCTCTGAGGTCTTGATATAAAATAAAATACTTCACCCTGATAGTATGTGGTTGCTTTTCATGTCTGGAAAAAAAAGAATAAAAAATGACCAGTTTTCATGTGGTTTGTGCACAGCACAAGCAAGCAAACCCTCATTTTCTTAGCCTCCATCCCAACAAATACAAAGCAGCTCAGATTTGCTAAGTAGTGGCACAAACTTGATTGACAGATTTACAGGTTTGAGCATGTTTGTCAATGAGTTTCAATAAACCAGGCTTTCATATTTCTATCTCCATTTCTAAGCACGCCCTAGGCTGTACCTTGCATAAGGGATGTACTATGCCCTTCCATGAGCACACAGAATCATAGAATCATACAATAGTTTGGGTTAAAAAGGACTTTTAAAGGCCATCTAGTCCAACTCCCCCTGCAGTGACCGGGGTATCTTCAGCTAGATCAGGTTTCTCAAAGCCCTGTCCAGCCTGACCTTGAATGTTTCTGGAAATGGGACATCTACCACCTTTCTGGGCAACCTGTTCCAGTGTTTCAGCACCTCAGCCTTTCTTCATAGGAGGGGTGTTCCAGCCCTCTGACCATTCTTGTGGCCCTCCTCTGGACCTGCTTCAACAGGTACATGTCTTTCTTATATTGGGGGCCCCAGAACTGGATGCAGTACTTCAGGTGGGCTCTCACCAGTGTGGAGCAGAGGGCAGAATCACCTCCCTTGACCTGCTGGCCATGCTTCTTTTGATGCAGCCTGGGATACGTTTGGCTTTCTGTGCTGCAAGTGCACATTGCCGGCTGATGTCCAGCTGTTCACCCACCAGTACCCCCAGGGCCTTCTCCATAGGGCTGCTCTTAGTCCCTTCCTCCCCCAGCTTGTATTGATGCTGGGGGGCTGTC
Source organism: Falco rusticolus (assembly GCF_015220075.1). NCBI lineage: Eukaryota > Metazoa > Chordata > Aves > Falconiformes > Falconidae > Falco > Falco rusticolus. The sequence goes on along the minus strand of NC_051210.1, from coordinate 42,621,841 downwards.
CCTACCCAGTTGCAGGACCTTGCACTTGGCCTTGTTGAACCTCATTAGGGTCCCATGACCCCACTTGTCAAGCTTGTCCAGGCCCCTCTGGATGACATTGCTTCCTTCTAGTGAACGAACTGCACCATTCAGCTTGGTGTCATCTGCAAACTTGCTGAGGGCACAGAAAGTGCACTCAGTCCCACTGTCTATGTCATTGATGAAGGCATTAAACAGTACTGGTCTTTACACGAGCCCTGAGGGGCACCAGTCATCACTGATCTCCATCTGGACATTCAGCCATTGACCACTACCCTCTGGATGTGGTCATCTAAACAACTCCTCATCCACTGAACAGTCCGTCCATCAAATTGGTATCTTTCCAATTTAGAGAAAAGGATGTTGTGTGGGATCATGTCAGAGGCCTTATATAAATTAATGCATACTGGGAAGTCAGTGCTTGAAATCTTTTCCAGTCATTGGGTATTTTAGGATTAATAACTGGTTAAGAAGTCCATCCTAGTAATTTTTGCTGCTAACTTGGTGAATATCCTGTATAACTAATGTAGACATCCTAGCACACACAGCTGTCATATAAGAGCAGGGAGTACAAAGGTACCTCAACCCTCTTGCCTTCTCGGAGGCAGAAATAATCTGCCAGCATTCACCAGAACATATCCCAAGTGCCTTGCCATCTGTTAATGGCAACAGGTTTATTGATATTAGTATTGCACTTGAAACACTGTGTGTCTGTGGAAGTGATGGCCAAATTTTTATTAATGTGGTTTAGTGCTGTTAAAGCAGAACTTTCCTGTCTTAGAGGAGGCAAAGAACTGAATTCATCTTTACAGGAAGTGCTGGTTTTGCACTGTGTGTGTATTGGAACATGAGTGAATCAGGAACTGTGGATATGATTGAGAGTGTTTCCCATCTCCTTTTTTTGAAAGACTGTTCTGAAAGTACTAATTTTGAAAAGCAGTTCAAACAATGAGGTTATTCAAGTTGGCCTTGTTTTTGCTGGCTGATGGATGCCAGTGCACATGGAATAGGTAAATTTCCAGCAGCCTGGATGGGAATCAGAATAATCTGAACACTTCAAAGGTTTGTACCTTAGAGGCAATGGTTGTTGTCCTCCCACCTCCATTTTCATTCACATATCACAAAAATGGGTAGGAAAGGGAGGACTGAGTTAGGCAGTTTTGCATCTCTGAGGTGGCATCTGTCACTGATAAGCAATTTTGATGGAACTTTGCCACAGGGAATATTCAACAGTAATATATTCCTAGCTATACCAGTGAATTTATTCATTATGGATGCCAGCATGAGAAAGCTGAATGAAGTCAAAGGAAATGAAGAAAAGGTTGTGGGGAGAAGATAATGAAAGGAAGAGGCAGGGCAGGAGGGAAGACAGTTAGCAATGTATAGGCTCATATGTTTCAAAGCTTCTCAGTTTTCCTGAAACTGAGCCTCACTGAAATGAGTAACAGTTAGAATTGAAACGTACTATCATGACAATCCAGGCATTTTGGAAACCATTTCCTTGCAGAGTCTTTAAGGACTACTTGATGTTGTGGATTATTGTTGGAGGAACTAACATCTGTTGTATTCACCCAAAGCCATGTGTATAATTCCATTTTTTTCCCTGTCTTTAAATGATGAAGTTTTCCTTTCTGTTTGTTTTGGTTTGTTTTGACTTGTTGAATCAGAGTACGTCAAGTAAAATTTAAAACATTGAATACATTTGTTGATTTCTGGGTTTCTTTGAAAAATAAACTCACAAATTAGAAGGAATATAAATTCTTGAGAGGAAAATAATGAACCAAGTAATGTTAAGTGCTTGTAATTCCTACAAAAAAGAGTCACATCTCAACTTATGGTATAAAGTTAGTTGGGAAGCCTAATGTGTTATGCGCCTATGAATATACACCCAAACCACGAAAGATTTTAACATGAAATGAAACAGAAATATTCATGTGAAAATAGTTTGGTTTTTTACATGCATTGCTATTAATTATTTTTTTAATTGATTGATTTTTATGCATGGCAGTAATGAGTAATTTGGAAACAATTCAAAGTCAACACCAATTCAAACAACAAATCCATAGTTACTGCATGAAAATAAAAATTATCTTAAAAAATCACAAAAATCTATGCTACCATGTTCAAAGAGGGCAACAAGATGTATTTATTTTTACCTTCCCCATCTCACTTTGCATGAAACTATTTGCCAAATACAACAGAGGGCTATTAAAAGACACAATAATCTAGAAAACAGTATGGTTTTCATGCCAGGTTGATTATATTTACCTATTGTGGCTCAAAACCTATGATGTAAATACAGCCAACATACAGTAATGAAAAAAAACCTTAATTTTTATTTTTCTGCCTTACAGGCAAAACCTTGTAGATAAAAAAAAAATGTAGTAACCTGACCTTGTTTTAGACTCTAATCCGTTATAAAGTATACTGAACATTTTAAAACTAAGTAATGAATGACATTTTGTCATTAATATAGGAAAAAACCTTCAGGGTTGCAAGATAACTTCTTTTAATCACAGATTAAAAAGTAGCAGAGGGATGTGACTGCCCCAGTCCTTTCCCTTTCATATAACATATCCGTGCATGAGCATTTAAGCAATGCTGCCAATTTGTACAACCCTTTGTCAATTCAATTTCTCTCACTCCAGGTATACAGTCAAACACTTTTTATGTACATAGAAGTCATGTGCCTGTAGAGAGACATTTTTCTGATTAGACACAAATGAACGTGTATGTATATTTATACATGGCAACAATGGTTGTTGGTTTTGCGAGTAATATAATTCACCTGATTCCAGTACTTCTGATCCTTATCAAAGAGGTTTGAATCTTTAGAAGAATGAGGTCCCTTTCCCCTTGCTTTTTTTTCAGATGTTATATTGATATTTCAAGATGAATGAGGAGGAAGTATTTAGTCTTCTTTTGAATGAACTATATTTGCATATCAAAAATATATGTCGGAGAATGACACTAAAGCCCCATCTGGCTAATCTTTTGTGCATGATCGGAAAGTAAAAAATTTGTTGGGGTGAGGGTTCATACACACTTTCTTCAGACTAGCAAGAGCTATAACCTGCCTAAAGAACCACCACAGGACTGGCTAAAGACTGTCAGTGCTTTGTGTCTCAAATACCTGGGGTTAGTGACAGTGGGAGTGAATTTGCACAATAAGCTGTTAACCTTAATTCTGCATTTTTTAACTTGTTGATTTCTTCTGACATCATTATTAGATATTTAAATATGTTTTGTAGTTAAATTGGAGTTATTATGGAAAGGCAAATACATTTTCACTACAATCAAAACAAACCCTTCATCTCCCTGATTAGGTGAAGCTTCACTGGTGGGAAGTGGAGGTATCAGCAGCATCAAATTCCATGACAACATTTACTACAGATCATCCAATTGCATACATAGGAATAGTGACTCTTGCCTGAATGCAACAAACATGTTGTGATCCAATGAGAGAGTGCACTTCATATACACTATAAATCCCCTTAAGACACAGTGAGAAAGATTATTTGCTCTTGTACTCATTGCAATGAAAGGTTTTTAGGTGCTAGGAAAGCAATGGGGTTTTCTCTTTTGTTCTGTTTTTTAAGAATTATTTATCTCTGAAGGACTGTATGCCACTGGCAAATTCTGAGTTTTAAAATACAGAGGCACTAAATGAAATCCTGAGCCCAGTGATGTCAGTTGAGTTTTGCCATTGAAATCCACAGAGGGAGGATTTTGCATGCTGTTTGGAAAATACTCCTTGCAGCGATCAAATAGCAACCATCACTGGCATCTAGCAGAGAAAACACTAACTACTCAGCTATCAGTAGCATTCAACTGTTTCTTCTTCTCCTTGTGCAGACACTAGGGTTATGTGACCAAAACCAGGTAAGTGCTTAGAAATAATCAGTGCTCAAGCTAGCAGATACCACAGGGCTAAGCCCTTTCTCCATGTACATTCCTGTAAAGTAAGAACCACTGCTGCCTTATATTTTTTTCCTTCAGTCAGATTTCTTAAGATGGGCAATGGCAGAATCAGTTCAACACAGGAGAGTAGGGCTTAAAAGTCTTGAAGAAACTTCAAGTATCTACTGGTATGGTGATGAGCATGAACATTCTTACACAAAGTTAAGTAGACATGGTCCTGGCTTTGGGGCACACAATTTGATAGAACAGCTTTGATGGGGTAGGTTGTGCACTTTACGAGAAATCTAGTTTAGTGAGATTCTTTTATTGCCGTAAAAGGAAAAACACAGAAGCCAGATCACTTCACTTTCCTTTATAGTATCACATCTTGAAAGTACAGGGAGTTGTTCATCAGAGATTCAGACTCAAGAAGGCACGAAAACAGAGGCTTGCTTATGATGCATTTTATCTTCTTCCTTTGAACTCTTGCTTAGACAAAACATTTAGACTCTGTTTCTACTGTAATATGCCCTTGAGGGGCTTATAGGGTTTTTTATTTTTAGTGTGTTCTGTGTGTTGAAAGTATTTTGTGAGAGAATTATTGAAAAATTTTAGTGAGAGGTCTTTTAGATTGCTGCCTGAATTTAGGAATCCTTATCTGTAACCCTCAAATTAACAATGTTGCTGTTCTTTACGTCATTTGTCCTTAAGAAATCACACTCTTCAGTGTTATGATAAAGATGCACAGAAACACCACTGCAACAAAAATAGGCCTGTTTTTAAGAGGCAGGCCTCATTTGTAAAGGGTACTACAATGTGTTACATGAAGTGATTATTTATTGGATTCTGTGAGCCCTGAAATAAAATGATGGAAACCAGATTATCCTTCAGGAAATTATTTTAAATCTCAATGACTTCATGTGAAATTGGGACCTTCACTAGAAAACAGGATATTGTTTCAATGAAAGAACAATATTCTAAACCTTAAATCAATACTTAAACTTGATTTAGACATGTCTTGAATATATGTTTTTCTTCCCAGCTCTTGCAGCCTGATCTTCTTGTGAGGTGTTCCTTTTTTTAATTTCTTTTTTTAGTAAAAAAACTAACAGAATTAAGAAAAAGTCTATTAGTCTATGTGTACAAATGAGTGTGTTAGTGTAGAGAACAGGTAAATAACTTTGGCAACAAATGTTGCTTTGCAACAAAGAGACTTTTGAAGGAATCAAGCTGTGGAAGTTCTGAATCGTCAGCATATACTTTATTTGATAATTAACGGAGACGTAGTTCTTCAATATGGACCGCTCTGTCTGTATGAACTGTGCAAAAGACATCTCTGTCTGTGAACCAACATTTTAGTCACCTCTCAGGTTAGATCCTCACTGGATTTAATTTATTTAGCAGAGTTAGACTGATCTTGTCAGCTGTGTATTTGACTCTGCAGCTGTGTGTTATACTTAAATTCAGCAAAGACACTCTTCTCCCTGCCACGGAAGTTAAGGGCAAAACTGTGACTTGTTTCCAAAGGAACTGGCAAAGAATTTTACTCTGTGTACTGTGATTGGTCTGATGTTAGGTACTATGTTCTGAGAAAAATCCACTATTTATTTACCCTGGAGTTAATGTTCCAGTACTTCATAACCTTCCATTAAATACGATGCATCATTCTCATCCTTTGCCTTGTTCTGATCACATCTAAATTGGCGAAGTGTGGTGTTTGTCTTGCTGCCTGCTACTTGCTCAACAGAAATTAAGCGATCGCTTTCCTTTGTGATTTGTAAGCTCCTCCAGGCATAATTTTGCTTTCTGCCAGCCACCCATATTCATCTGTTAACATAGCTCTTTTTGTAGAATATACATTGATTTAGAAATTCCCAATTAGAAAAAGCGTCTCCAACTTAATTTTACCTTGCATATGAATGTGGAGTGACTAATGTGCTGAAATAATAAAGTCAGGTGGTATAATTTATTCATCTATAATGACACAACTCATTTAGATCAGGAAAGAGGCAGAGAATATTTCTGTTGACTCAGACCTCTGCTGGCAAACAGATGTATCCCATGGATTGTTTTCTGTCAAAGCATCACATTTAGCAACGTGGCTCAGCATCTTGTCTCTCCAAATCTAATGTGGCTTTTTTTTGCCAGAGGCCCAGCAAGTCCTATTCTTTCCTTGACTATGTACTCTACTGATAGCTTACAATTTAGTAGAAAAATCTTGGAGGGATGTTTATTAACAGCCTCTGAGTACATGCCTCTAGTGTGCTGTCAGGCAGGAAGGAATGATAGCCAATTGGCTTAAACCATCAAAAAGGAATATTAATAGATCATTAATCTGCACCCTAAAGTACCTTCTCATTTAATGCATTATAAAGTTATATTTCCTTTTTAAACAGTCAATTTTTTAAAGTAATATTTTAAATAAAAAAAATCTGAAGAAAATAGAATATAGAGAATATATATCATTTGATTGGCAGATGGAATGGGACAGAGGGAAGACTGAAACTGTTAAATATGAGGAAAAACAGCATATAAATGCGTATAAGAAGGAATGCATTAAATATGAGCAAATTGTTTTGCAAAAAAGTGACGAAGTAAGGCAATTTTCATGAGAAGTTAGGAGGCAATATTACTGAAAAAAGTTGGTCCATGAAACCAACTGGCTGAGAACAGAAGAGAAAATGAAAAGGAAGAACTATTTTTGTCATTCTTTCAATTGGAGATATTTACATACCTGCACAAAACCCTCCCTTTTTGTAGTGTTTATTATTCTATGTGTGCCCAGAATTATATATTCTGTGGAAGAAATTAATTTAACTTCCCACCATCTAGCTTTTGCATGCATTACATATTATTTTGCTTGGGTACCTTGAGGCTAGTTTCAAAATGAGGAATGGCCATTAACAAAAGGTGGGACTCCAAGACATGCTTTCCTTGAAGTCTCATTCGGAAGGGAAGGAGAATTAAACTAATAGGCACAGCTTTACCTCAAGCATCCACTCTAGTTTTCAGAGATCAGGTATGAAAGACCATTTCTTTTGAATTTAATTTTCTGGAAGGGGAGTTTAATTAAGAAAAGGAACTTAAGTGGAATATTTTCTTTTGATTCTCCTTTGCGTGGAGAACAAAGGCAATCAGGCCAAAGAAAGTTACTCCTTTTGGTATTTTGTAGTTTGCATCTTTAATTTTGCAGTGGTTGGACTGTTAGAAATATTGGGGGTAGGGAGGAAAACTAAATGAGTGGGACTACTTCTCTGGAAGTATGCTAGAGAGGTGTACTGTCCTAGAAAGCTATAGAGAAGCTCAGATGAGGGAACAGTGGTAGTATTCACGATGCCAAGTGGCTGAGCATGCTTCTCATGGTTGCAGAAGCCCAAGCAGAATGGTCTGAGATAACTGGTTCTATTTTCCTGACCATCTTGATTGTGAACAAGGACTTAGAAGGCAAAGCCTGGCCACTGGCCACCCTCTACCTTTCCTCCATGAGACAGAACTGTAAGCTGACCACTTGCATCTTCCTTCTAAACAGTGCAACAAGCAGAGCTTTGAGGTACTTTAAGTGGATCTAGTAACACTGATTCTACTGGTACATGACACAGCAGTTTAATTCCCATAACTCCAGTATTTAGCTAGAACTTTTCCATATTTCTCTTTTTTAAATGTTACGTATTAGATCAAATCATATATTCAAGAATGTTGACAATAAATATGGAATTAATTTTTACTGCACTATACAATATGGTTATTTCATAAAATATCTTTTACCATTATTTCAGATAATAAATTTGGGAAAGTGAACACTCACTACAGGTTTTCTTGCTGTATTAATACACAAGCTTCTTATTAAGTAAATGCAACCTAACTTTTGAATGTTTCAACAGAACTGTGTTATCATATTTCTACCAGTCATTTGTCTAATAGTTGCTTAGTGAAATCATTATCAGCCTACCAAAGCAAGTTCAAATAAAGAAAACTGCTCCATCTAGAGTCCCATCTTGCACACAAAGTCATTAAATATTTTAATCAATTATTTCACTAGCTCTCATGGCTTGTAGCATTAGGTCTCTCTGTTTTTTAAATAATTTAGGAACGTTGAATCTGCCAACAACCTTAAAAAAACAGTTCATGTAATCTGGCGTTCTCAAGCTAATTATAAATATCATAGGGGAATGCAGGCACATAACAAAAGATAACTAGTTTTGCAATAGCGTAGTAGAGGAAGAAGTTTCCTCCAGAGGTAAGGTGTTCAGATTCTGATTTACAGCATGAAGGTGATAATTCCTGTAATTTTATCAAAGGTGGTCTAAGTCCTATGCACATTTCTGCAAATACTTATTTCATAAGTAACTTCCTGTGGCAATGAGTTCCATAGAATATAAAGGTATCATCTAACACTATACTGAAATATATATATATATGTACAGGTTGCATTTTAATTTATTGGAAGTGCTGGATTTTTGTATTCAGAGAAAATAAAGGTTTGGTATTCAAAGAAAATAAAATACCATTCCTGCAAGGACCTTCTCTTGATCTTCTTGGGCCACTTAGTGACATGGTTTAGTGGTAGACTTAGCAGTGTTAGGTGAATGGTTGGACGCGATGATCTTAAAGGACTTTCACAACCTAAACAGTTCTATGATTCTATTATTCTTTAATTTACTTAACATATCTGAGTGTCTTTCTTAGTAACAAGTTTAATTTCCAAATTAAAAAAAAAATAATAAAAATTCTTTTTGGATTTCTGTTTCCACTGTACCTCTCCTCTCTCTCAATGTTTTTATCTTCTATTTTTCCAGCCCATTTTTTCAAATTAGTTAATCATAAATGAATGCACTCATCAATGTGAGACAATTGGTAATTGCATTTTAATTAGTCAAATCTTGTGCAGTGCTACATGAAGGGAGTTATTTTGGAAGATGTCTTTATATGTCTCAAAAAGCTAGTAGGGGAAAAGATCTAGCTATAGAAAATCATGTAAAAATACAGCAATGTTAAGTACATTTCGTTAACTGAGGGGTGAGGCAACGTGCAGTTCACATCAGCCAGACCATGGCAACCACCTTTCTGCTTTCAGCCCATGCAAATAAGATGTGGTCTAAGCTGATTTAGCCCAGTCAAGCTGAACCAAGTTACTCTGCAGCTGCAAAGGACTATCTGTTGGCAAACAGCTACCACAGAGGCGCTAAAAACTGAGAGCTTGGTTACCTTTGTCAAATTTCAGTGCTAAGTAGAGTGAAGGCAACTTCTTTGTTGAGTCAGTTTACCTGCTGTGAGTGATGCTCTGCTCTAGCCAGACTGTTACTGCTGTCACTGGTTCAGAGTCCACCTGTACCTTAACACTACATGGCAGTGCCCCAGATCCTATGTCTCCTGATGTGACAATGCTGCTTAATTTGGCCTTAAAATGGTGTGACTGGGGTAAAGTTAGAGCTCTGAGTCCGTTCAGGAGGTGTGACATATTCTTAGCAATATCCAGAAATAAAGCAGGAAAAGACTATGTGATCACCGTCCCCAGCAGGATAATGGAAGAGTAAACCTACTATTACCTCTTCCATTAGTAAACCTACTGGAAGAAATGTGCTAAATTTTAGGACCTGGGTGTTGAAGCAGAGACATATCAAACTGCCTGTTAATTTTTCTAAATCCTTAAGGCCTGGTTCAACATAAGGCTATTATTCTGAATTGATGTACACAACAGGACTCACAGCAGAGAGATCACTCAGATTTGTAAAGTCCTGAAAAGATAGACACAAGTGAGATATGTAATTAAAAATGGCACTGCATTCCTTGCAGTTTTTAATCTTGTTTTTAATTGAACTCTATGAATTATAGTACAGACAAGCAATTGTCTGACTGATCTTTATGATCTTTCAAAAAAAAATTAAAGATGGCTTAAGCCTTCTCTCTCTGTCAGGATCATTGGCTAGTAAAACAGCATGCAGGCAAATTAAGAAAAAATGGTAAAGACTAAACCAAATACTGAATTATGCAGGTTGTTCTTCAATGTTTCCATGGAATTTCCATTTATGTGGAAATGAAAGCCTATCTATTTTATATACTGGCTAAAATTCAAGTAATTATTTCATTACATGTTTTCTAATGCAAGAGTAGATGTGTAGCCACTTCAGAGCAACAGAGAAAAAAAATCCACCCTACTATCTTCTGGTTTTGTCTATGTAAAAAAAAAAAAAACCAAAACCAAAACCAAACAAGGGGAATGTGCAAGTCTTTCTTGGAATTATGGGGCTAATGTCTTTTTCTTGTATTGTATTATGAATTTCTCTTAACATTTTTACAAAGGAGCAGATACAAATCAACAAGGAACAAGCAGGAAAGATTGTTGTGACTCTTTAACAGGACTGATGGAACAGGGGCAAGTCATGCTAAGGTGCCCAGGCAAATAAAAGCCTGAGTTTCCTTTTTTCTTTTCTTAAATTTAGCAGTTCTTAAAATTGACAAAGAATGTCAACATGTGGTCTTTTACAGATAAATTCATTGATGTTTCAAAGAATTCTCACAATAAAACACAAACTTTATCTGCAGTCAGCCTACTTGCATTACATTTGCCTCATGAAATAGTTCTACAAGTGAAGGAAAGCGCTCACGCACTGGTAGGGATTTATTGCCAAAATTGTTCTGAGGGACCCAGCTGCCAGACTGTTTTTTTTTCAAAAAAAGTAGAACAGAAAGGTTCATGTAAGAAAGAATCATGTAGGCACAGGAAGAATCTCTGTGAATTTGCTTGCAGTGGTTGCCAAGTATGTTGGCTTCCCACCTCAGAGACAGAGTCCAGGTGAGACTCAGGCCACATTATCCTGATAAGAGATTGCCACTTCTCCTGAAAATAGGTTGTAAGACTTTCAAGAATGTGTCCGAACAGATTGATAGGTGCCTTACCAGTTAAATTTTTTGGTGTGCAAAGAACATTCAATACTTACCCTAAAAACATATATCTGACTCTCAAAGGCATCCACTCCAACCATCTGGATCATCATCCCACAAAGCATCTGCTTCAACTTGACACTGAAATAGACACAAGACATATTTTAAAGTAGTACTTTTCAATAATATTTCTTTGAATAAAGTCATTATTATGGGCAGTGATCCCAGGAGGCAAGTTCACTGTAATTTGATCTTCCTCCACAAATTGAATTCTTTTTTTCAATTGCTCATTTAATCTTTGATACTAATCTTGATACTACCAGAGGGTGGGGAGTGGAACCCTCTCCCTGCTCAGGGCCAAATAAGCCTTTTAAAGATATTTTACAGTCACTACCACGTGCTTTAGTAATAGCCAATAAATGTGCATAAAAAGGGATGGCAATGGGACTGAGGAAATAACAGTCATGGGCTGTATCCAACCTCTGGGTCACAAGTTTCCTACCCTTGCAGTTCACAGTAGAGAAAGAATTATTGATGATTGCTACAGATTTGGGTGCTAAACCTACAAATTAATCCCACTTTGAAATCCACTTAGTATTCTGTAGGCAGACAGGATCAAGAAAACAGAACTTATAAACGGGTTACAATAGATTAATGTATCCACAATAGGCAGCTGCAGTACAATTATCAGATCCTGTGGATCCTGTGTATAAAGCAGAAGGTACAAGATTTCACCACATTACTCCTTCTCCTGGTCCTTACCTTGCACTTAAAAAACCCAATAATCATAATGACATTCATTGAAGTTTCCAGGGAAAGGACAAACTACTGCAATAGTCTAAAGGTTAATTAGTCAATAAATTACATGGGAATGGTGCACTTTAAAAAACATGTCAGTGCTTTCCAAAACTTTTAATTTCATTTATAGATAAAAAAGAAACAATTCATCCTACTCCCAAAACTATGGTGACATTTCCTGATTCTAACTCCAATATTCCCCTTACATACTGTAAAGAGGAAAGAAAATAAAATTACCAGATGTGTGACCACTGTCTGACAGAAGTAGGAATATTCTTCTAAACTTCATAAGCTGAAACTTAACCTCTGGATACTGCTTTAAAAAAAAGTGAACAGCAATGAATAAAGCAAAAGTTTTCAGCAAAAGGGATATACATATGACTTGGATGATAACAATATTGCATAAGCATTCACACTGTACTGAAGTAACTTGTAAGATCAACTCAATAACATAAAAGGGCTAGAACTGTACCAAGGAACACTGCTGTGACTGACATGAATAGAAGATTTCACGTACATTTTGTTTTGGGACTTTTTTCTTTAAAAAACCATGAAGATATGCATATTTTAACATGATTAATATAGAAAAAAAATAAGGATTTAGAAACATTAAACCATATAAATATGGATTCTTATAACTTCATAATCAAGATGGAACTGTAAATAGCTTCAGTCTATTTGGTTGCAGGTTTCTAAATTACAATATTTACTTCACGTGTTTAAACAACTGTGGGCATTTAAATAAAAAAATCATTCAGCACTTTTGAGTAAAATTCTTACTGATTTGTAGAAATTATTCTCCAGATGCAATGTATCCAAAATATTTAGAAGAAATAAATAAATTTTAAAATAATGAGGATTTTTTAAAATTAGTGGCTACATTCTTCATTATTCGTAAAGTATATTTAGGACTATCTTGTGGTTTATAGAGACCTCTAAATTATAATACTGCTTAGTCACTTTCATGTATTTTTGTTTTCTGGAAAACATTTATTGGAGTACCTAGCAAAAGTACTAGTCATGTTTGTCAATCATGCTCATAATATTTTTTTTATAAGATACAACTATATCACCCTAAATTGTGATAGTACCATTAAAATAAATACTCTTCCACTAATTACATAGTATGCCACTTAACCACAGTTAAAATGGAGTTAGATGATTTATAGTGTCAGTTTGATTCCTTTTTTTTTAAATTTGCTAGTCCCAGTCTACTACATTCAGTCAAAAAGCCAGATTTTTTTTTTTTTCCACTTGAATTTTCCTTTTGGTGTTATTTTAAATTAAGGCCAGGAGTTCCAAAGCATTTTTGGTTGCACTGACTTCACTCTCTCTCAAGTCAGCTGCCTCTTCTAGGAGTAGTGAGCCAAACCCCAGCTTTGGCAAATTTCTGAAAGCTTCTCACTGTAAGTCACTCCCTTTCTATTGCTGTGCTGCTTCTGCATGGTTTGAAATTAATTTGACTGCACCAGTGGTTTAGAATCTGCTCTAGAGCACTCAAGAAATAGTTTATCATTTAACATGTTCCCTTAAAGTTAGATAGATCACAGCCTTGAACAAGTTGTCTAATCTTGGGTTTCTATGGGTAGGAGGTGTTTTTCCTACCTCTAATGAGTTTTTTACCTTTATTTGAACTGATCTTTGCCTGTTTTGTTTGTGAAACACATACAGGTTTTCTTGTTTAACAGACAAATTGAGAAATTCTTGAACAATACATGACCACTAGATAACAGTAATCCTAAGGCTTGCTGTCACCTCCTCCTTCTGTTCTGCAACTGCTCCTTTCAATCTCTGTGCTCCATATAAAAATGAGCCATTCTCCTGCATTTGTACAATTCACCATGAAAAGTCTGGCTAAGCTTTTGCATACAAGGATACACTTCCTTCTAAATTCCTTGCTTACTCTCCTTTTACTACCTGCAGCTCATTATATAAGAGCCAGTAACACCTTCACTTACCTTTCTTAGACTTTTTTTCCAATAGTAGTAACTGAATACCTTCAGACTATATCTATATGACCCCCGTAAATGTGTACCTCACAGCTGGAGCTACATGACATTTTTCTGTCACTGATGCCATCAAAAGGTTGCAACAATGAAACAGAGGTGCATTTCTACTTCAATGGTACATGAACCAAATTAGTAAGACACATTACCTTTTGAGAGTGCTATTGGAGACTATCTACAGACACTTTAGTGTGAGGGTAGGAAAGATCTGAAAAAATAGATGAGATTTCTCCTTTTGGCTCAGTCCCTCGGTCAAAGTGGGTTCGTGATCCAATAATGTGGATAATTTTGTGGTAAAGACGTAAACTTTCTCCAGTTTAAGAAATGCTCCTGACTGGAGCCAAGTATGTGTTACGTTGTTCTTGCAGGAGATGAACAGTAAAAGTTAAGCATTTAGAACTGTAGAATCATAGAGAGGTTTGGATTGGAATTGACCTCCAAAGATCATCTAGTCCAATTCCCCTGCCATGGGCAGGGACATCTTTCATCAGACCTGGTTGCTTACAGTCCTGTTCAACATGAACTCGAATGCTTCTGGGGATGGGACATCCACAGTTTCGCTGGGCAACTTGTTCCAGTGCCTCACAACCCACATCATTAAAAATTTATTCCTGATGTCCAGTCTAAATCTACTCTCTCTCAGTTGAAAGTTGTTGCCCCATCTCCTGTCACTACAGGCCCTAGCAAAAAGTTTCTCTCCATCTTTGCTATAAGCCCGCTTTAAGTATTCCAATGCTGCTATAAGGTCTCCCTGAAGCCTTCTCTTCTCCAGACTGAACAACCCCAGCTCTCAGCCTTTCTTTGTAGGACAAGCGTTCCAGCCCTCTGACCATTCTTGTGGCCCTCCTCTGGACCTGCTTCAACAGGTACATGTCTTTCTTATATTGGGGGCCCCAGAACTGGATGCAGTACTTCAGGTGGGCTCTCACCAGTGTGGAGCAGAGGGCAGAATCACCTCCCTTGACCTGCTGGCCATGCTTCTTTTGATGCAGCCTGGGATACGTTTGGCTTTCTGTGCTGCAAGTGCACATTGCCGGCTGATGTCCAGCTGTTCACCCACCAGTACCCCCAGGGCCTTCTCCATAGGGCTGCTCTTAGTCCCTTCCTCCCCCAGCTTGTATTGATGCTGGGGGGCTGTCCCTACCCAGTTGCAGGACCTTGCACTTGGCCTTGTTGAACCTCATTAGGGTCCCATGACCCCACTTGTCAAGCTTGTCCAGGCCCCTCTGGATGACATTGCTTCCTTCTAGTGAACGAACTGCACCATTCAGCTTGGTGTCATCTGCAAACTTGCTGAGGGCACAGAAAGTGCACTCAGTCCCACTGTCTATGTCATTGTCTATGTCTATGTCTCAATATAGACCCTTGAGGGACAGTACTCATTACTGGTTTTCACTTGGGCATTAAGCTGTTGACTGTCTTCTGGGATGTGGTCATCTAGCCAGTTCCTTATCCACCTAACAATCCATCCATCAATCCCATATCTCTCAAATTAAGAAGCAAGAATGTTGTGTGGGACCATGTCAAAGGCCTTACATAAGTCTAGGTAGGTTTCCTAAACTACCTTTGTGTTTTGCAAAATGTTGATGTGGAGAAGGGTATCTCTTCAGCTGGCGTTATTCACTGCAATTCAGCTTCTTTCCTCTAGAGCTGTAATAAGAGGTTTTTTGTCATTGTCTCTTCTCATATTATTTAGCTTGCAGAGCAGTTGTGATAGGTTTTTTAGAACTGGACCTAAGACAACTACTGTAGTTCAATAGGCAGCCAGGTACAATGATTTGGTTAGCTGTGATACCAAAAGGAGGAAGCTGCACAGAAAACAATGAGATCCACAGAAGCTGAGCTTTACTGAGAAAGCTTAATTCCCAGTTCTTAGACCATGGTGCAAATTTATATCAAATAATTCACAGTGTCACAATTTCATGCCTTTATTACACTAACACCTTCCTGCTTCCAATGGATTCCAGAGCAAATTTCTCAAGCAGAGAAATGTAAGTTCATTTGAAATACACATCCAAAGTAAAAACAAACATCATATGGTGACGCAACTGTGATTAGATTAGATAAGTTTAATGTAAAAAAAAAAATAAAAATCAAGCAACAGAATGGTTGATCCTCACTAGTACTTGTCAGTGGTTTTCCATCACTAACTTACACTATTCAGGTTTATGCTTTAATGTGGAATACGTGTTGTGTTTACAACATGAGGGATTCTGTAAAGGTAATTGTGCATGACTTTTTAAATTCGTATTTGTACTTTAAATCACACAGTGGTTAACAGTTAGCACACCTTAAATCATACAGTTAACAGTGTGTAGGAATAGTTTAATTAAACTGCAGTTAAATCAACAATATGTAAGTAATGAAATCACATTTACAGATTAAAAAAGGAAAGATGTTTCAGGATAAAAATAAACAATAGTTTGTTGACTCTGCTCAAATCAGTTCACTGTCAGTAACACATAAGGTCTAGAGTATTTGTAGAATAAAAAATATTTACGATTAAAATCTGCCAGAATTCTTTTCTTGTAATAGTTTATATTTGGAAAATGAATCTGCAAAAGAGCTCCTCAATGTTGCAGGCGTGTATAAAAACTCCCTAAGATTCAACACATCCTTTGACTAACAGGCAGCTATGTTACGTAGGCAGGTTAGTATTTCTGGAAAAGATGTGCCACTTCCCAGTTTTCTAAAGGGCTGATAAAGCTGTGTAAATATTAGATGTTATTTATCCATACTAATCCAACAAGTTCCTACACCTGTATTCATATGTAAACCTCAAAAGATTAAGCATTTTGGTCAGATTCAGGTGCCTGGGGTGAGGATAAATGTTCACTCAAAGCTTATCCAAGCCTCTCTGGTATGAAAATCTAAAGATAAGGCCTTCTTATAAGATTTCCTCAGTTATCTAATGTGGCAGAACAGCCAAAAGAAATTAGTACCTGTGAAATCGCAAGAAACCTGGGCATGCTTATTCTTACTTGAACTTTCTTTCTCTGGCCGAATACTGTAAAAGTCACATTATTTGAATGCCATGTACATGCATTTCTAGCATTTGAGTAGCTCTTTAAGAATGCTGAGGAAACAGGCATTTAATTTTTGGCTATGTGTTCATTTTGTCCATGGCTCTTGTATACTTCCTGTTTGGGAATGCTCACCAAACAAGTTTATACAGAGATTTTAAGAATGACTGTTCTTTGTATAAATACTTGCAAAAAAATGTGTTAACATACAAAATACAAAGATTGCCTAAACCAGTTATTTCATGGTGTAGTGTTTAAAAGTTTCAGTCATGCAACAAAAAAAATCCAACAAAATCACTGCCAACAGGCCATCTCCTCCATCCACAGTGGGTCATGGGGTGAGAGGGACCCGTATAAGAGAGATTTAGAAGTGGGGCAACAACCACTGGGAATATGCTCACAGGTGTTATTGGAAGGTCTCTAATCTTGTAGCTCATGATAAAGCTATTGCTGTATTAGCTTTGGTGAGCTACCACGCTGTTGTGACTTTGTTCATATAACCACAGGGCAAGACTGCAGGTTATACACACAGCATTACTAACTCATTGTCAACTCATTGCCTGCTCGTTATGTCACTAGTGCTGCCGTGCTTCTAAACCCTAGATTCATACAGAATGCTAAAAAAAAATACCTGTTATATTAGAACCATGGCTGTCCTGGTTTCAGCTGAGTTGCAGTTGATTTTCTTCTCAGTAGCTGGTGCAGTGCTGTGTTCTGGACTTAGTATGGGAATAATCCTGATGGCACAAGGATGGTTTCCGTTGTTGCTGAGTAGTATTTATACCAAGTGAGAGACTTTTCAGTTTCTCAGGCCCTGCCAGTGAGAGGACCAGAGGGGCGTGGGAAATTGTGAGGGGACACAGCCAGGACAGGTGACCTGAACTGACCAAAGGGGTGTTCCATACCACATGATGTCATGTTGAGTATATAAACTGGGGGAAGAAAAAGGAAAGGCAATGTTCAGCGTTATGGCATTTGTCTTCCCAAGTAACCATTACAGGTGATGGAGCCCGGCTTTCCTGGAGATGCTTGAGCACCTGCCTACCGATGGGAAGTGGTGAATGAATTCCTTGTTTTGCTTTGCTTGCATGTGCGGCTTTTGCTTTACCTATTAAAGTGTCTTTACCTTAACCCAAGTGTTTTCTCACTTTTACTCTTCTGATTCTCTTCTCCATCCCACTGGGGTGTGGGGTGTGGGTGGGTGAGTGAGCGGCTGCATGGGGTTTGGTTGCCAGCCAAGGTTAAACCATGACAGTGGCTTAAAAATATGAGTTGCTAGCTTTCTAGGTTATGGATAAAAGTTCAGATAGGTAATGTCAAAAGTTACAAGTCAAAAAATAAGCGAAGCCCTCCAATTAGTTATTTATAAAATTCAGTATTTTTAAGTCAAGTTTATTTTGAGGTGTCCAAAGCGGGGGATGTTCTGAACTTTTAGGATAAGCAATATAAAATAAGGCAATAATGAACTCATTGCAATTCTGGGCTCATTGACAAGCATAATGCTTGATGTCTGTTCTCTTCTACTTTGTGGATTTCTGGGAATTCCAAGGCAATTTAATATGGTACGTATTGAACAGGAAATGAGTGTCAGTCTCATCCTTTGTGCAAGTGCAACTAAATAATCAGCTATCAATTTTTACACACCACTACACATTTTTAGAATTTTTTTCCATGTTGGTGTACACTTACACTGATTCATCCTAACTTAAAGCACCTTTTGCATATACCAAGTTTGACATTTATGTATCCACAGCCTATGACTGCCAGCATTTGAACAGCCTTTCTGCTATAAAAAAAGACTGATGAAAATGCCTGTGAGCAATTAGCAGGACTCTCTATTCATAGTGTCAGCAACATCAATTTTCTCACTGCTAGTAGAAAAACTGAGTTTGTTGCAAACTGAAGAGGAACTGTGACTGCTCAGCCTTGTAGTAAATGGACCTTAAGAGTGTTATTATTATAACCTTGGCATATGCATCAAAGTCCCTGTACCAGGCAACTGTGAATACAGTATTAGATTTAAATAAATGTCATACTTCCTACTGTCAGTTAATCACTTTGCAGTTCCTTGCAGTTCTGTCTGGTGTAATATGTTTCAGCAACAGCCAAAATTGTAAATTCAGGTCTCTGACCTTATGTCATACATATAGTAGCCCCCCTTGAGTTTGAAACCCTGGTGTAATCAGTTCACACAAACTACTCAAAATTATTTGTACCATTCAGAAAACACAATTGCATTGTGTATTGATGCAGCATGTATAAACCGTTTTAACTGTGTCATCTTAAAGCAAATTTTAAGAATAACTTCCAGTGAAATCTTCAAGAATTATTTTAAAGAAAAAAAATAGCAAAAGATGTTTGTTGGACATGTAGAATGATGTAGAATTGGATTTCATGAAAATGACACACCAGTGCTCCTGGGAGGCCACATTATTTGGCTTTTTGAAAGAACATTTAATATCATTTCACTGGAGTTTGACATGAGCTAGTGCACCGCAGAGCTCTTACCTCCAACAAAGAAAGCCTGTCCCAGTCCCTTCTATTCCTTTCAGAACAGCAATTTTTGGTCTGCAGGGAACTTATCCAGGTAGGGAAAATTATATTATAATCTTCCAGTGCATTAAAAAATATGCAATGCCTTCTCTTTTTCTGGGTAAAGGATCCAGGTAGTAAAAAAATAAAGCAATGATTATTCGGTAAAGTGCTCTCTGAACAATGATTTTATGGTGGAAAGTATTGAAAAGAGATATATTCTCATTAGTCCTGTCAAAATGTCTCTGTCAAAACCAGACACAGTAGATAGTCATAAGCATGCGTATGTATGACAAAACCATCACCAGCCAGAATTCAGTAGGCCTAGAAGGTCACTTCCCACTAAAGTGAGTGCATATCCATCACCCCAAAAGCTTGACGCCTCGCAAACTGGGCAACTTTGTTTCCCTGCTGCTCTGAAGCATTCAATAGTCTTTCCCCTGCTTGCCTCCATTCACTGCTAAATAATACAGTAATCATATCCTTTTGTCTGTCTAGTTTTGTAAATCTATCTGTAACCCAAAATCACCCAGATCTGTACATTTTTTGTTTTGTGCTGTAATGCCAGGGGAGTTCCATTTCCATTTCTGCACAGCAGATATTTATCTGAGCAAAACCATGCATTCTTATTTTATATATAACTGGCAATGTTCACTCTCTTTGTCCTTCCTGTTTCTCTCCTATCCTCCTACAAACAGCCAAAGCTCACTTTAGACAATTCTTGAATCTGACAGTTAAAAACTGTTCTCAGACCAGGTGAATGATTCATAGAAACAGAATAGTCAGGGTTGGAAGGGACCTCTGAAGATTATCTACTCCACCCCCTTGCTAAAGCAGGTTCACCCAGAGCAGGTTCCACAGGATCAAGTCCAGGTGGGTTTTGAATGTCTCCAGAGAGAGAGACGACTCAGCCTGCCTGGGCAGCCTGTGCCAGGGCTCTGTCACCCTCAAGGCAAAAAATGCCTTCCTTATATACAGGTGGAGCTTCCTGTGTTGCAGTTTGTGTCCATTGCCCTTCGTCCTGTTGCTTGGCACCACTGAGAAGAGCCTGGCCCCATCTTCTTGATACTCACCCATACGATATTTATGTACATTGGTAATATCCCCTTTCAGTCTTCTCTTCTCCAGGCTGCACAGGCCCAGCTCTCTCGGCCTTCCCTCATGAGGGAGATGCTCCAGCCCCCTCACCCCCTTGGCAGCCCCCCGCTGGCCCCTCTCCAGTCGCTCCCTGTCTCTCCTGAACTGGGGAGCCCAGCGCTGGGCACAGCACTCCAGGTGCAGCCTCAGCAGGGCAGAGCAGAGGGGCAGGACACCCCCCGCACCCGCTGGCCACGCTCCTCCTGATGCAGCCCGCGCTGGCAGCGGCCTTCTTGCCCACCAGGGCACACTGCTGGCCCACGGGCCACTCGGTGTCCTCCAGGCCTCCCAGGCCCTTCCCCGCAGAGCTGCCTGCCAGCAGGTCAGCCCCAGCCCGTGCTGGTGCGTGGGGTCGCTCCCCCCCGGCGCAGGACCCTACCCCTGCCTTTGCTGAGCTTCATGACGCCCCCCCTGCCCCACTGCCCAGCCTGCCCGGGCCCCGCCGAACGGCAGCGCAGCCCCCGGGGTATCAGCCGCCCTCCCAGCGCTGTACCACCAGCAAACTCGCTGCGGGCACGCTCTGCCCCTTCACCCAGGGCGCTGGGGGGTGGGCTGAGCAGGACGGGACCCGGTGCTGAGCCCCGGGGCACAGCGCTGGCTGCGGGCCCCCAGCTGGGCTGCGCCGCTGGTCACAGCCCTCTGGGCTCTGCCATCAGCCAGGCCTCAGCCCACCTCCCTGCCCATGCGCCCAGCCCACATTTTCTGAATTTTGATCTGGTGTTTCCTTTCATTGTGTAAGAAATTACCTGATCTGAACTGTAATCAGAACAGAAAAAAATCATGCTTTTTTAGCAGGGTTTCTTCCTCAGTCGTGACATATTGCAATCGACCAGTTCAGTGTTAGATGAAACTTGAACTTTAGATCAAGTATGGAGTACCTATAATGAAAAAACAAGAAAGGATTTGAAAGAGTGGATGTTACAAGCAGTTAACAAAACATGGCCTTGGGAGAAAGAACAGACACGAACACAGGTCAGGCTGGGGCATAACAAGAGAAGCTCAAGGAGAACCAAATGGTCAATGAGACCAAACATAAAATTACTGGAACTATGTGTAAACTATCCTAATCACCACACTAAAAATCCACTCTCCAGCAAAGAAAGCCTCCCTACTAACATAACCACCTCCCCACAAAAAGCGCTTGGTGAAAAAAAAATGCCGTGCCTTTATATAGAGACCAGGCTATAAGATAAGAACCAACGAGAATTCAGAATTTTATGTTTTAAGAGGTGCTGCTAGCTTTGTGGATTTACTCCTAACACCCAATCCTGCACAGACTCAACAAATGATATCTCATCTGTGTGCGTGAGACTGTCTCTTTACACACAGGTTAACAAACTCCGTTTGTGAGGCAACAATATCTTCACATGAAATACAAATATAGAACATTTACGATATGTAGACTTTCAGTCACAAGGCTCTTTTCCTCTCTTACTTATAAATTGAAGTTAATATTATTAACAACATATATAGCAAGTTCATGATGATTTCTTCTTTGCAGGAGTTGTGATGATTTTATACTGTGTTTATTAGTGACACATGTAGTGAGATAAAGTTTGATGGAAGGTATCATGTAGCCAATGATAACCTTATAGTCAATGGCCTTCAAATGATGTCAAACAAAACTTTCTTGTGTTTTAATTTTGTTTTTAAACTTCATACACTTTTCCCCCCCATTTGATTTTTAAATCCAAATATTCATGTTTGAAGCAGTATTGTGGTGCAGACACACAAAAAATAACTTATAAAAGCAGTATTCAAAATTAAATTTTAAATGAACCCTAAAGTCATGAAATTTTTGGTATTTTTTTTTAAACATCTTTCTGTGGGTTTCTCATCTCATGCTAACAGCTTTGCAGTAATTCTCAGTACATTTAGCAATAATACTGCATTCCTTTAGTCTTAAATCTAACTTGAATAAAACCATGTGGGTGACACCTGTACATGTTTGTGTCTTCACAACCCCAAAAATAAAAGTTTAAATGGCTGAGATGGTAGCAAAACAATTCATGAAGTGGTATCAAATAATATAGCCACAGAGGAGGAAATGAAGGTGTAAAACTTAGTACAGCATTGGTCAAAACTTCTTGGTGTTAGAAACTCATGGTTGGTCCTAATGCACATGATCAATGTTAACACGTATTTTGCAGATAAATTTAATCTCTCAGCATCTGAGTTATGGAAGCTTCATATAAAAGGTATCCCTGCAAAAAACAGCAATGAACTTCCCGGGATCCTGTATAAGTGTTCACATAATTCTGTTTTTAAGGTCATTCTGAGTTTCTAGACTAACTCTTCAGAGTACCATGACAACTGAAACCTAAACAAATATAGAAATAGATTTTGCACATTTTCTGAACACGACAACTCTTCAGTTCTGTGACAGCTATAGAATTGCTGTTATTTATGTATCTGTTTATATGTATATGAATATATTTTATACAAACAGCCCACACAACAAATATAATACTATATGCATATAAGTATCAATATAGTATCTACTATAAATGTACATAGTAACCTAAAACATATATACAACGCATCAAAATGAATATACTGCATAAACTGTATATGGCAAGAAAGTCAGCATAATAGTTTTTATATCTTCCCTCCAACACCCTTAGTGTATTTAAAACTAAGGAGCTGCAGTTAACTAAAGGGTAGCATCATCTCTATTACTGTCCAAAGGAATAGGTTTTTTACCTTAAAACTATTAGTAGACATGAAACTATTAAACTCAGAAAATGTTGACTACGAAGTTATTTAAACCATTAAAGAAGTGGTCAGCATTAACAGACTGCAGGGCATGAATGGAGTAAGGAAAAGAAAGAACTCCAAACATCAGAAGGGGAAGGGAAGTAAGGATGTGGAGGAATTAGAGAGACCTATCATGCCCTTGATTATTTCCTTTCCAGCTATTTCTTAAGTAACCCAAATTCTGAGAAACATATGAAACCATTTAAAGTAGAATTTGAAAACTGCCATAGATTTAGTGACCTCAGTTCTCATACAAATTCCTTTACTCATTGCACTGAGTTTGTGTCAGAAAAGTACAATCATGATAAAAGCATACTTTGCGGACTACCTGGAATTTTTAGTTCTTTGACCCATTTTCTTGTATGAGCTCTAACAGGAGAAAGAGTGAGACTTTTCCACTCACTTTGAAGAAAACATATACTTCTCTAGAGTTCAATGACATGACAATGCTTCTGATTGAAAACTGGCAACCTTGAACGACAATCAGATGTAAAACTCGTTACTTGTATACAGAAATCTGCTCCCTCTTTGTTCACAAACTTTTAAAGCTTTTCTTTTTCCTTTACCTGTTTGATAAGGACCATTTATTCTGCCTCCACTCTAGCAGCAGGGTATAAATGTGGTGCACAAGGACTTCCACATTTTGAATAAAAGCTAGGCATAATCTGCTGCTTTTTAGGAATGATTAACGTCTGTAATAGCTGCTGTTTCTCCCAGATTATTTAAAGTGTTCATTCTCAGTGTTCATATGAGAAGTGGAGTATGCTAATGTGATCTGTGTGACAAAGGAGTGTTTCTGAAGTAATCAAAATAATATTGTCGAATCAGTAGATGAAAAGTTAAAAAATACTTGGTTTTACAAATATTAAAAATATACATATACATAACAAAAATGTGACAATTTTCACACAGACAATAATTTTTAACAATGTACTGCAGGAGAAACATGTATTATCCATATTTACCTCAACAGAAAAGTTAGACAAAAAATTTCTACAGAGTCCTATATCAGAATACTTCGCAGGAGTACATTGCCACAGATACTGTATCCAAGCTGTATTTCAAAATAAAATATATAAGAAAAAAAAATGTATTTGTCAGAGAAATATCTTGGTTTAACACTCTGAAATTGTAATTTCCATTTCTTATTTTACAATGAACTTTTATTTTTAATGTAAAATACACAAACTAGAAGAATTCAGCATAAAAACAAAGTACTTTTAAAAACTTGAAACAAGACTAATTTTTTTTTTTAAAATTTCAAGGGTCAGAGGGAATTTTTTCTGTAGCTAGGATATTTTAAGCATTTTATTTTCATAGAAAAGCAAGATTTTAAAATTCCAAAATGCTTTAACAAACAAATCTTTCAATCTCTCAGCAATCCTACTACCCACAGGGAAATAAAAAGGATATGAAGAATTGTTGCAACTGTTTGCTTGCTGTTTACTGTTTTGATTTGAGCACTTAAGTTTTAATGTATGACAATTACATGGGTGGAGAGAATCTGGGAAGGACCCCACAAAAGCTTGTCTATTGAAGTTCACTGCCAAACTCCAGGTCTGTGGAACTTAATGTAAACACTGGAGAAGTCAAAGAAGAACGAAAGCCTTTCAGTATCCCATCATTTTCATGAATGAGAGTCTGGATTTAATCTTACCGATTATATAGATTTCATTTACCTTGGCCTTTAGGACAAAAGCTAAGCACATGTAAAACAGGGCTGGGCTAGCAGTCAGTTGGTAGGCAAGCCCAAGTACACTAATTCCCCAGTCCAAATATTGTCTGAGGGACCCAGCTGGCCAGCAAGCCCCACACTGCATGTAGGGAGGGGATGTTTCTATCGCATGCCTCACACTTCACCTGTCACACTCAGGAGAGTTCAAGAGAACCTCATGAGGTGGATGAACCCTCCCTTACACACGCAGAGCTTTCACTTCAGGTGGGTAGGAACTGGTGCGTAAATTTTGAATGTTCATGTGTGGTGGCAGCCTCTGTTGCATATTTGGTAGCATTCTTCACCTTCCGTATGCTTTCTGAACACCAGCACTGTGACGTGAGTATCACTGGCAGCTGCACTGCTTAAACAATTATTTCCTTACATGCAACTAAAATATACTTTTAACTGGTTTGGTACATGAAGAGGTTCAGTTGTAAAATTCCTCCCTCAGATGCAACTGTATGGACCTACCAGACTCAGAAAAGTTTCCCAGGCTTTATACCTAAAAGTGAAATACAAGCTGTTAAATTCCTATGTTCTTGGTTTTTCTTTAAGAAACTAAAGCAGACTTGAGTGAACTCCAATTCTGTTATTTGCAATTATGTTCTGTGTGTTTAATAGCTGGCCTGTTTCAAACTCATCTAGTAATATTTCACATAATAGCAAGCTTCCGCCAAACTAAACTTTTTATCAAAAGCCATTTTAATTTCAGCATTCCCAAACGCATGCCCTGGAAAGTAAGGCTTGTTAAAAATTTACATTAGTTCTTTGGTGTTCTTCAACTTTATTTTATTTAACAAGTATAAACAATGAGCAGAAGTGTATTTGCAAGACAGCTTTTTCATTTCAGTCTTGGAGGAAACTTGCATTTTTCTGTACAAGGTTGTTTTGCCTGCTGGTCTAACTAACATCAGTATAATACTAAAGATGATCAGGGATCTGATGTTTCAGAGATTTAGGCATGTGTATAACTTTAAGCAATTATGTAGTTCTGTTAAAGTTAATAACACCCTAAAAGATAATATATAGCATCAGTACACTTAAAGGACATCTCTACAGATTTTTAGGGAGAAACACATTTTAGATATATATATATTATGCACACTTTATAAAATCATACCAAAGATGACTGGAAAAAATCTCCAGTGTTCTTCCTTGGTGTCATGGTTTAACCGTGGCTGGCAACCAGGTACCACAAAGCCGCTTGCTCGCTCTCCCTCACCCAAAGGGATGGGGAAGAGAGTCAGAAAGGAATGTAAAAATCAAGGGTTGAGATAAGAACAATTTAATAATTTAAACAGAATAAAGAGGTAAGAACAAGAAGAAGAAGAAGAAGAAGAAAATGGAAAGGTGGAGAAAAAAGGGTAAAGCAAAACCTGCGCACTCAAGCAAAGCAAAGCAAAGCAAAGCAAGGAATTCATTCACCACTTTCCATGGGCAGGCAGGTGTTCGGCCATCCCCAGGGAAGCCGGGCTCCGTCGCATGTAATGGTTACTCAGGAAGACAAACACCATAATGCCATATGTCCCCACCTTCCTTCTTCTTCCCCCAGTTTATATACTCAGCATGATGTTACATGGTATGGAATATCCCTTTGGCTAGTTCAAGTCCCCTCCCAATTTCCCATGTCCCTCCAGCCCTCTTGCTGGCCGGGCCCAGGAAACCAAGAAGTCCTTGATTTAGTATAAACATCACCCAGCAACAATTAAAAACATCAGCACATTATCAACATTGTTCTCACATCAGATCCAAAACACAGCACTGTACTAACTACTAAAAAGAAAATTAACACTATACCAGCTGAAACCACTTGGTTTTGTTCAAGAAAGGACACTTGGACAAAAGAGAACCAAGACAATACCTTTCTCAGTACCACTCCTGTTTACAGTACTATGTTGCCCCTGCAAAATCCTCAGAGTATTTTAGGAGGGGTTGGGCAATGTACCCTAAAATAGAATAATCTGTGAATTGGGGTCCTGAGATCTAATCTTGTCCTGCTATGACCATGTCACTTCTGCTGTCTGTGGTTCAGTTAGTCATTTATGATCCTTGACTCCTTTGAAGTCAGATGACAAAAATACGTATTTTAGACAGGTAGTATGTAAAGGCATCACCATTCCACTGTGCAGCACAGCAAGCTGAAATCCTTGAAAAAGTAATAACCATAACATGTAGATAATTGCAAGAGCTGTGGATGTCAATTATATGCTATTTATGAACACAAAAACCCCAGAAAAAAAATTCCAGAAAATCAATTAAAGAGCTAACAAAATTATTGATTTTATTTAAAGTAGTAAATTATATTTCTTATTAAATAAATAAATCCTTATTAAATAATTCAAACCATTAAATTGTAATTTCAAAATTTTCAAGTGAGAATTTCAGTACCTTTCCCATTTATCAGACATCAATAACACTATCTGGATTAAGAATACACAGAGCTTGGCTTAAAAAAAAAAGATGTAAAAAAGAGAAACAGTAAGAAAGCCGCCAGAGATGAAAGTAAGAACAGAGTCTTTGCAAGTAGAATCTTTGTTTTGGAAAAATAACTGCCAAATTAAGTCCTATTATATATGTACAGATATGCACAAATTAATATGTAAACTGTATATAAATGCATATAGAAATCTCTTACACAATATGAATCTATAATATACCAAATACAACACAGTATTAGGAAGTTTGTTAGGTTCTTTGAAACAGCAGAAGTAAAAATTTTTAACAGAAATTTGTGGGTAAAAGTTGTCTTTATATAATGCATGTGGGAATGTTGTTACAGAACAAAAGTTTTGTAACTTTAAAGACATTCAATTTACATCTAACTGAATCTATATGAAGAAACTATTCTATTATTTTCTTTTTAGAGGATTTTTATATGCTATTTTTTTTATCTGGGGTTTCTGAAAGATGATAACCTGCAAAAAGGGGAAGTAGAAAACCTGTCACCTTGCTCGGAACGTCTAAAATTCAAGGTTCACTGATTGGTTTCTATTAATAATAATTTCCCATCATCATCACATGTGTTCCTAACAGGAAAAATTATTATACATTTAAATATGTGTAAAGTTGCCCAAATAAAAAAACTATTCTACACTGCCAAAAAGCTTTCTTTTGTCAAAACACAGGTACTGACAAGGAACAGAAAATGTTATCTGTTCAGTATTTTCTTACATGCTAACTAATCTTGATACATATTCACAGGGGATTAAAAAATGAATTCAGTCTGAGTCAATAAAATAGTACTTGTAAATTATTATTTTTTATTTTTATGAACTGTCTTCTTATTGCTGTGTAATGATTTGCATTTATCTTTGAAGGTAGTGGTTTTAATAGTTAGGGGGGCATTTTTTCACAAGACACTAAATGACTATGGAATTTAGAGATTATTTTTCAACATTACTGAAAGATCATTGGGTTTGGGGGAAAATAATATTTTGCAAATATGTAAGCAGATGCCCACTCAATATTTGGTTCCCCAAAGTCTAATTTCTCCTGAAGACCCAGCTGTACATTCTAGGAAGTACCATGGAACTGTTGAACACAACACCATTTTCTAAATGTTTTATAAAAAACCACAGCAACATTAATAGTAGAAGAAATGTTAAGACTGGAAAGTCAGAGTTACACTGTCCCAGATTTAGAATTGAATGCAATCCTTACCTATGCTACTTTACACTCCTAATATAAGAGTCTGCCTTTTCCAAGGGACAGTAGACTGCCTCAAGTCCCAGATTCAAGTATCTGCTCCAAGTAGAGGACAATGAAGCTTCTGGAAGGGAAGGTTAACCATTCTTTTAAGGCAAATAGAGGATATCTCTCCTCTGAAATACTGCAAATGACATAACTTCTTTCAGTGAAAGGATGAGAAAAAAACTAATAAGCTCACTCCTCAATGGACATTCAGTGTGCAAAATTTCAGCCCATCTGGTTAAATTTTAATAAATATATAACCAAATGAGAAAAGCTTACTAATGAGAATTTTTAGACAGCCTTCATTTTGGCAGGGCTACCAATTTTGTTTATAATGCATAGTATTGTCACTCCCATGAGTAAAGCTAAGCTTCTGAAGTAAATGTCCATGGAATCTAGATCTTATTTTATATCCGTTGTAAACTACAATTCTGGTTTAACATTTTCTGTGGTATAACAGGAGTTTTAGGAACTTCTCTTCTGAGAAGATATCCATTATCCAAATATATGCAAATGTGTAAATACTACCAATCATTTCTGTAAGCTTAAAACCAAGCTGTGATAAATCTGACTTCTGTAGTATTTGTTTCCTTCTACAAAATGTCAGCTTAATATGCCCAATTAAGTTCTGTTTCTTTTCTTGTTCCATGTGTTTTACTTCTAGTAAAGAAAAAACAAAGCAAAAAAAAAATAATTTTTTTTCATTTTGATTTGGATCTCTTTCTGGTACAATTTGATTACTGTTTACCTCTGAGTGCACATTGCAAAAGAACAAGAGATCAATTAACCTGAGTAAAGAAAAATAAGTCCCATAGAGAAAATAATAACTTAAATTGAATTAACAGAATAGCTGAGTTCTCTCTATATTTAGTCTGAGTGTTGTATGCCATTTCCATTGATCCCTGCCTAAGGACAGTAAAAGTTTCACCCACACCCTCATGGTATAGGTCACTATGCTTTTGTCTGCTCAGTCTTTCTGTTTTGCCGTTACCCGCCATTGTTCACAAACTATAAGAGAGTATGAAGAAGTGCATTTCCAGTGTGTGTAGAAAGAGAACTGTTCTACACACAAACTTCTGTCTAACCAGGAGCAATTCTGTTGTTATTTCTGCAGTCTGAAAATTTGATGCTAAACAACTTAAATCTTTTCTAGAGTCCTGAAAGCAAAGCTCAAGTGTAAAAGTTTCTTCTCTAGTTTTTCTGACTGGCTGTAAATTTCTTCTTCCTCACAAATGATCAATCCCTCTGAAGAGGACATCCCTGCTGTGATTCTATTTATCTCAGCAGTAGTTGTCTGACCTGTGCTATGTGTCTAGTCTCTTTTTGTTACCTTATTAACTTATCTTCTTATGTTTAAAGGTTAAAATGTAAACTCCAGAAGCAATCCATGCATCTAGAATAGCTGTCCAAGAAAGACAGGATGAATCTCCTTATGGAGGAGTCTGTTTCTCTCTCTTGAGTATAGAGGAGTCTGAAAGGCCTAAACTCCTGGGTAGTTAAAGGCACACAACAGGAATTCCACTTGTATTGCCTTATGTCAATTCATTGATAGGGTTCAAGCATCAGTATATGTATTATTCTTAGCCACGCAATATGTCCCTGAGTAATCGTCTCAACAGTCTGCTGGGAGAACCTTTCATTAGAATAATTTTTAAAACATCCAGAGTTGCACTTAAGCATATTAGGTTTTCTCAATCTTTCTACATCCCATACAGTTCATGTGTTAAAACTTATTTAAAATATTTTTTTTTTAATTGTCCAGGGCAGTAACATTATTTTAATTGTATGTATGAACCAAAAGTAACCTTCCTATGGTATCTGATTGCAATGTAATTCTTTATACAGATTTCCAGAATAAGTAGCTATTATCCTATTACTATCTTCCAACCAGATTTTTGCAAAATTTTTTCTGTATTAAAAGTCACAGTGTTGACTGTTTGTTTTGTTGTGTTTTTTTTTTTTTTTTTTTACCCAGCAGCAAGATCAATCATCAAAGATTCCTGGTAATCTTTCAGTTCTTTCTTTCATACTTCGTTTCTCCCTTTGTTCAGTCAGAAGATTGGTGGTGATTTATCCTTCAGCATTTTGGGAAACAATGTACCTGTCTGAGACAGCTGGATGTCAACCACCACAAGCAGAAATAAACATGAACTGCCCGCCTACAGAAGTTTTTCATAACGATGCTCTTTAAGGGCATTTAGACTTTATAATTTTGTTTCATTTTGGCTTTTATACTGCTGTGTGTAATATCTCCATACAGTTTAATATCATGCATATATTTTGTGGTGCTTGACATCATCAATACTTCACACTGAAAATTTTCAGAATGTCCAACCAAGGAAAATTTCAAAAAGTTTGTGTTCCAGTTCAGAACTTTAAAAAAACCCATAAGCTCAAACCAAATAGAAATTTAATTCTAACTGAAGAAATAGAAAAGATAGGATAAAAGAAAAATGCTCCCATAATTTGAGTTTGTAATGTATCCAAATAAAAGGGCAGAACTACGGTTGTATTCTTATATTCAGACTTTTATTGTCTCTCCTAATAGTATACTTTTACACTTTATTATTGCATTCTCTTGAGGAAGTTTTGCACTTCCCTATGAAGCTATATTTATTTTTATTTAGAGATCTACCATTAAGAATTAAGTCCATCATTATCAAATTTCTTTGTGCTACAATACCTATGTGTATTGTGATACTAAGTACTACTGCTACAATCAACTCAATAAATATATATGCACAAATAATTGCAGTAGTAATTTAAGAATTAAGCATAGATACCTAGACTCAAATGTAAAAATATCTCGAAGAAGCAAAAATTAAAATGTAGACCGTAAAATTCAATAACTTTTGGGTTAAACTCATACAGAGATCAGTACCAAGGAGAGAGATTTCACTTATTTTTAACTGATTTAATACCTCATGGAGCATATTTGAGAAGATATCACTTCTGCAAAGCAGCATACCAAACAAATGAAAAAGCGTAACTGTTTCCAACTGATGGCAATCCATAGTTTTTTGCAAAAATAACAACCCACTTCCTTCCTATGGCCAGTTCCATTAGCTATTATTCTAGTAAAGTGCAAATATTTATCATAAACACTATCACATTTCAATTACCATAATTTTTATCTACAGTGTTTAGGGACCAGAAGGTCTGTATTAAACATTGAACTCTGATTTTTAAAATGTAGATAAATTAAAATGCAGCAGATGCCTAAACTAAAGGTGTTTTCATTTCATACTGAAATTTTATCACAGACCATTTGCTTTTCCTTCATTATTCCTGCCTGTGCACACATGGAAATGACTGGAAAATATTAAAAAAAAATACATTTTGTGGATTGTAAATGCATGCTGCCAGCTTTGAGCTTGTCTGTTTGTTTGTCCCAAACCTTTCTATGCCAGTTCTACAATCATCTCCTGCCAGATTTGGCTTTCAAAATTAGCATATTTTGTATATGACATATGTTTGAAATTAGCACAAAATTCAGCCAAGAACTGGAAATTAACAAGGAAAAAAAGTTATTTTAGCAAACAGTTGGGGGCCAGGGAAGACTTTGTTGGCTTAAAACATTAGGACAGGCTATTGTCTATTAAATTAAATAAATTCAATATGTAGCCTACAAGTTGTCATCAACACACCGTCTGTTTTGTTATGCATGCGTCATTTCTACCCTCTTTCACATATACGTTTGATATATGTTTGTACTTTTGTAGCTATAGACAAAGGAAAAGCATTACATACCCCTCTGATGTTAAAAGTGGCTGTAAAGTCTTGAAAACCTTACAGTACTGTCAGAGCCAAAAATTTCTGCTTCTTATTAAGCACTAGCATATTGTTCTTGTCACACATATGCACTAAGCATGCCACTATGGTCGCTGGGCTCTAATCTTTGTTGCTGCTGCTAGTTTGGAAACAAAACCGCATTTTCTTTTGATTGTGCAAGACCCCTGGGCATAAAACCTTGGATGCTTCTTCTCTAGCTTGGCTGCAGCCAATTGTGTATGCCAAGGAAGCTGTCATCTCCTGAAGGACCATAGCCATCAGGGCCTCCTTGGGACCACAGCTGAGGAGGAATAGGGGTGTGTGGCAGGATATTGCCTCTGCATCCTGAGTGCCATGAGTGTGTCAGAAGAGAAGCATGGGTGATGGCACACCCAGAGCATCCAAAACCACACTGATGGGCTGGCAACACCTTTCAAACAGCCTGACCAAAGCTGATCCTGTTTGCAGTGGTACGCTTATTGCTGTTTGGGGAATATGAGGGAAAGAGTAGCCTATCCCCTTACTTTAGCAGAATTTACATATGTATTCAGTCCTGAGTTATGTAGAAGAATTCTGGTTGA
This sequence comes from Falco rusticolus, assembly GCF_015220075.1. Taxonomy (NCBI): domain Eukaryota; kingdom Metazoa; phylum Chordata; class Aves; order Falconiformes; family Falconidae; genus Falco; species Falco rusticolus. The sequence goes on along the minus strand of NC_051210.1, from coordinate 42,589,029 downwards.
ACTTCATAACCTTTCTCATTTATCATTACAATGTATTCCAATCATAAAGAATCATGACATTGGTATTAGAGAAAAATATTATCCTGAAGAAAGGAATGACCTGTAACTGAAGTTCCAAGAACTAATAGTTAGTATGTGCTTTCTCTTTTGGATCTTCTTCACATTTTCCACCTGTCTGGAGTCTTCAAGGATAATAGAAAGCAAACCTTTACAGCATCCTTTAATTCTTGTTTGTACACAGATGCAGAATCAAAACCACCCTGTTATGTTCATTTTCATGAACTTTCCTTTACTGCTCTGGATCACAATCACATCTCCTGTCCACCCATGTTAGCTGTAGCTTTGTAAGCAGTATGCCAGACTTTTAGCTGTGTCGTAAGTATGGAGGAGCGAGATTCCCAAATAATTAAAAATTGGAGGCTGTATTACTAGGCATTTGAAATTTGATGGCTCTACTAAATGAAATGGAAGAGTGCTGATTTACACCAGCAAAAAGTTGCACCCTGCCCATTCTGAATTAGCCAAAATTCAAATCTTCTTTTACTAGTATATTCTAACAAATACTCTATTTCAGTGTACTCCTTTGTTAAATACTGGTTTGGAGAATAAAATTTACAAGCTTGTACAAATATGACCACAAAACCACAAAATGCTATGGAAGAACACAAAGTGGGTTTTTATTATATTTGCTTTTTTCCCCTAATGCCAAGTTTATGTTTTAAGGCACTATATATATATATATATATATACAGAATAAACATACGCAGTTCTACTGACCTTTTTTGGGATGAATTTATAAATCTCAACAACCAAGCGCCTCTGGTACTTTTACAAAACAAGGCAGAACTTTTTTATAAAAATCAGCTCAGCTGACAGATAACTCTGAAGAACCAGTGGCAGAATAATCGCTCCTTCATAAGGAATGGAAAAAGCCTCAAAGTCCATGGGTTATTTCAACACAAAAAATGAAACCTCTGGAAGAGGTGTCAATACCTACAGGCAGTGACAGGGCGAATCAGCTCTACTTGCTTACACAACTGGCTGCAAAATGTATGACTAGCCTCAGCTCTCTTATTGCATACATAATTATCAGCTACAAATTGTCAATGCAGTTATTACGTATAACTTTTCCATGTAATAGGAAAAATGGTTATATCAATTAGTGTATATTATGGATATTATGCATTTGGACTAAAATCTGTTCCACTGTCACTCATAGGCAACAGGTTTGCATCAGTTATGAGTCTGTGCCAGCTTTGGTCCTGCTTTTCAATGTATATAGATGATTCATTATGGGGCTTCTGGTTTTGTTTGTTTGTTGTTGTTTTTTTAATTATGTGTTTATACTTACCTACTTGATACAAAGCATTTTTGGTTACATCTTTTACTCACAGAAGCTTAAACCATCTATAAGTGACAGTTAATAAAAGCAGGTTTTCACCCTTTGGTCAGCAAGAGCAAGTCAATTCTAAAACAAATTCATGCTCTGTGTTCTAGATAGGGATGGTACAAGTGGTGTCAGAAACACAATCCAAACCTCACAAAATGACAAAAATATCTTAAAACATTTTAGTAATGCTAAGACCACACCCTGAATAAATAAGATTTTGATTTTAAAAAATTTAAACAGAGTTTAGCAGCAACAACAACTATATCATTTTCAGAAGACATTGAACTTTCCTAATGCAAAACAGTGGTTTCTAATACATTATGCAAACTCATGTTTAGTTCACTTCCTGAACTCAAATGGCATGCTGAATATTTGGCTTCAATTCATTGAACTTCTATTCCTACTTAGGAAGATTTATCTTTTCATATGGAGGGTTAATCAAGACAAATTCTACCACAACTGTTGCCACACATTTTTTGCCATGTGCGATTCATTTAATTCACCCAGAACCTACTTCAAAAATACTATAATTTAAGCATTACATCACTTCTGTCATTCTGGCATTATCTGAAGCCTGTTTTATTTCCATTTCTTCTCCTCCCACCACCACTAACTTATTAATAAGTAGGAAAGTGCATGAGTCTCTGTTTTATGCTCTGATTACCATCTTGCTTGCACTGCTGGTTTTGCATATACAGTAAATTCTAAGAAGATGGTCTTAGCAAAATGTGAAAAAGCACAATTATAGTGCAGGAGATGTTGGGCTAGATTCATAAGCAATAGGTAGATTTATTGGCTCCTTAATATTTCTTATATTGAATTTATTTAAATCTGTGACTCATATATAACTTATGAAACGGTGACAAGCAGTTTATGAATCAGCCAGTCTGCTATCAACAAATTGTTATGAGCTCATTATCAAGCTGATTTGGGGACAAATGAAACAGATTCCAGCTGGATAGCACAGACTATATAAAATGTTGTCCAAAAGCCCTGTTAAAATGTTAATCAAGGGCTGTCCATCTATTTTAATGCACAGTTGAACAGTACTCAGAGGTTTTATGGTTTGGGGGTTTTTTGCTGTGGAAGAAATCACAGAAATGGAAGAAAAAACTTGGAAATTTCTAGCTCTGTCACAGAAGTCTTCACTACACTGAGGATACCTGAACCCCATGGAGCAGCTGTGCTACCCTGCCTGCACAGATGTGAGTGTCTGGGATAGATCTACTTGTCTGTAGGCAAGCTCTGCAAGCAGTGGATCAGGTACTGCAATTCTGCATTAAGCTACTTCAGATAGCCAGTGATATACCAGTATTTACAGTCTACATGCATGCATGCTTTTCTCAAAAAGCCAATGAATCTCTCTGATGGGCTTCTGAGAATAGAAGAGATCAAATACTTAGAATTACACAAAACATATTTTAGCATAACAAGATCTCAGACAAAAGATTAATGGGTTTGAGTACATGGCAATAGCACTTCATTGCAAGGGCTTGGAGGCAGGATTGATGTTGTAGAGCAGGGGTCCTCAAACTACAGCCCGCGGGCGGATACGGCCCCCCAGGGTCCTCAATCCGGCCCCTTGTATTTACAGACCCCCCCGCCCCCCCACCCCCCCCCACCCCCCCCACCCCCCGCCGGGTGTTGGGGAAACCAAGCAGCCGCAGATGGCTGCCTGCCACTGCATCCCCGTGCTGGCCCGCTGGTTTAAAAAGTTGGAGGACCCCTGTTGTAGAGGAACAGAAAGGAGGGCTCCTTTAACAACGGTTTGCTTCATGGCCTGTAACAAATGAAATCCCACTAAATTCACACAAATAAACATACTCATATCACAAACCCAAGTCAGGACTACTGTGTGAGTACAATGTCATTCCAGGGAACATGCCAGAAAGGCAGGTTTTGAGACTTTTCTTTTAATATCAAATGTTTCAAGGATTTCTTGAAGTCAAAATATAGTTTAAGTTATCAAGTAGATACAGTCTGTGAATAACTGCAGTGAGACTAAATGAGCTACTTTATGGCACAACTAAGGCCAATATCAGCCTTTGAAAAGGTACAGCCTGTCTCTAGGCATGCTAGGGAATATTAACGGTACAGCTGCTCCGAGACGGACTTACCCTGTCTGACTACCATTGACTTGTTCCATCAATATGTAAGTCATGGGAAGCAAGATTTAAAACAATATCTGAAGTACCTATGGTGTCAAATTAGATTTTGAAAAGCTTCCTTAGAACCTCAATGGAACTAAAAGACATTTACCAGAAGGGCAAGAAGGAGCATCCAGGGAACTACAGGGCTCTCAGCCTGACCTCACTGCTGGGGAAGGTTCTGGAGCAGATCATCCTGAGCTGCATCATGCAGCACATGCAGGACAACCAGGAGATCAGGCCCAGACAGCATGGGATTATGAAAGGCAGGTCCTGCTTGACAAACTTCATCTCCTTCTACAAGATGATCCATCTAGTGGATGAGGGAAAGGCTGTGGATGTTGTCTCCCGGGACCTTAGTAAAGCCTTTTGATAGCATCTCCCACAGCATTCTCCTGGAGAAACTGGCTCCTCATGGCTTGGAGAGGTGTACTCTACGCTGGGTTATAAGCTGTCTGGACAGCTGAGCCCAAAGAGTGGTAGTAAATGGAGTTACATCTGGCTGGTGTCCAGTCACAGTGGTGTTCCCCAGGGCCAGGTGTACTGGGGCCAGTCCTGTTTAATATCTTTGTCAACAATCCGGACGAGGGGCTTCGGTGCACCCTCAGTAAGCTGGCAGAAAACACATAACTGGGGAGGGGTGGTGTTGACCTGCTGCAGGGCAGGCAGGCTCTGCAGAGGGATCTGGGCAGGCTGCACCGATGGGCTGAGGCCAATTGTATGAGGTTCAACAGGGCTCAGTGCCGGGTCCTGCCCTTGGGTCACAGCAGCCCCACACAGCGCTACAGGCTGGGGCAGAGCGGCTGGAAAGGGCCTGGTGGGAAAGGGCCTGGGGGTGCTGGTCCACAGCCGGCTGAGCGTGAGCCAGCAGTGTGCCCAGGTGGCCAAGGCGGCCAGCAGCACCCTGGCTGGTACCAGACACAGTGTGGCCAGCAGGACCAGGGCAGCGATGGTCCCCCTGTCCTGGGCACTGGTGAGGCCGCACCTCGAACGCTGTGTTCAGGTTTGGGCCCCTCGCTGCAAGAGGGACGCTGAGGTGCTGCAGCGTGGCCAGAGCGGGCAGCGAGGCTGGTGCAGGGTCTGGAGCACAAGTCTGATGGGGAGCGGCTGAGGGAAGTGGGGTGGTTTAGCCTGGAGAGGAGGAGACTCAGCGGGATCTTATTGCTCCCTACAACTACCCACCTGAAAGGAGGCTGTGGGCAGGTGGGGGCAGGTCTCTTCTCCCAGATAACAAGCAACAGGACAAGAGGAAACAGCCTCAAGTTACACCAGGGGAGGTTTAGATTGGATATGAGGGGAAAAATTCTTCACTGGAAGGATGGTGATGCATTGGAACAGGCTGCCCAAGGAAGTGCTGGGATCACTATCCCTGGAGGTATTTAAAAGACATATAGATGTGGCACTTCATGAGATGGTTTAGTGGTGGGCTTGGCAGTCCTGGGTTAATGGTTGGGCTGCATAATCCTAAAAGGACTTTTCCAACATAAATGATTATATGATTCTATGAGACTATGAAAATTCTTGAAACTCTGCAGCATGTTAATGAAATATTGCTTTTTTGCCATAAATAAGAAGTGAAAAATAATCTGGTAGTGACTATATTAGTTTATGTATTATATTTCCTGGGGTTATGACTGTAATGTGTTTTGTTTGGCCTAGTACTGAAGGAATAGTAATCTTTCTATTACTGTGAAAATCTAACTTGCAGGACAGCAAGACTGGTGTTACAGGCTGATCAAATGCGTAGCTCAATTTCTTCATATTAAAAGAAAGAGAGTAGATAAGGTGGAGCTAAGTCTTCTGAGTCTTAAACATGAAACTACAATAAAAATTAACTAGCAAGGACAGTTAAAGAGGTGAACAGTGTTTAATGTGAGAGATGAGAAAATGAACTGCATGACAGCTTGTCGAATATCCACAGGAAGAGCTATACTGCATTTGTGAAGGCCACAAGATAATGTTTCAGAAATCAAGAAGACATGGAATAATATTGCAAATAGATCTGTGGAATGGAATAGGCAGCTTTTTTTCTCCCATGTTTTGCAGAGTAATGTAACAAAATTGAAACACAGATTGGTCATGTGAACCTTTGTAATGTCCCCAGGTTACAATCTGGGTTACAGGCTGAAATGTGGTAAGGTTGGAGATTAACAGAAATGAAGGAAAGTGAAATCAGAGATGGGAGATGATGGAGACATGCAGTCTTAAGGTTATAGATGATTATGAAAAGTTACTAGCACAAATAGTGGATGAGAAACTCAGCTGAAGAAACTATTCAGAAAAACACAGAAGCCAGAATCAGATACAAAATATTTGTTAGAGAAGGCAAGAGTAGGATTATGATTGTAATTTTTTTTTTGTTGTTTACAAAGAGGTGATTATAAAATAGACTGGGGAAAAAAGAAAGAAAAAAAAAAACCTTTTAACTGGTGTTAAAATATACTGCTGTAGAACAGTGACATTATGCTTAATTTCAGTATACTGCAGTCAGAGCTTTACTGCCTAAGGAATTTATATTTCACTGTATAATTTGCAGTAATTGTTTTACACATCAAGTCATCATCTTCATAGCCATGTACAGATCATTACAACCTGTGCATGTTCCAGTACTGTTGTATGTCTCTACTCCTTGCCAGATTAAGAATTAATCCAGCCTGAAATTCAATTTTATAGACCCCATCCTAAAAAATAGGAGTAGAATGAAAGAAATGTTTCTTTTATTGGAAACATCACTATGTCATTGAGCAGTGTGACCTACTAGGTGTGAGGATGAGCTAGATGTAAGGCATCTGGCAAATTGACCTTTGGCTTCTAGTTTAACTATTGCAGAAGTGATAGTGCATGACAATCCCAATACACTTTAAATGAATCTTGTATAAAGGAGAAAAAGCAGAATGTGGGTCTATCATCTTTTGAAAATCATATTGACTTTTCAGACTAGATAACTAGTGAGTGATAGGTGTGAACATGAGGTCACTGAAAGCCCTGAACTAGAAGAAACCAGTCCAGATTCACTGCCAATTGACAGTTCATTGACTGAGAAGAAGATACAGTACCACAGCATTTACAATACCATAAACCATATTCTGCCCTTAGCTATACTTGTATAACTCTTGAATATGCAGACAGTCTCATAATCCTTGGATTATTCTGGTGTGCAAAGTTTTAATTTATCCTTCTCATTTGCTGCTTTTCACCTTTTCCACAATATTCCTCTCCAGCTGTGAAAGGTAGACAGCAGCTGAAAGGTCCACACTTGTCCCACAGCTGCCAAAAGCTAACAACTACTTTGTGAATCTTCTTTGTCTCTTGATGCTAGGCCCAAGAGGGATTATTTTTTCTATTGATCTTAAAGAGCTATCCTGTCTCTTCAAACTAGCTGGAATGCCAGCAAACATTAGCTTGATCCTCCTCCTTTTTTAAATATGAAATACAAATTTATAAAATCCTAAAAACACAGAGGAAATGTCCAAGCCATACAAAGCATTCAGTGACTTTCTGTGTACAGAATATTTTCTGTTTTGTACATTTTTAAAAAGAAGGGAAGATAGGAAGGACAGTAAATCTTTTAAATAAATTGTCTTATGTACATTTTGTATGAACGTGAAGAAGGATATAGAAATACTGTTACCAGTGAATAACTGTAGTTTGGTGGGTGATTTTGTTGCATGGGACATTGTACTGCACAGTATCTATACTGCAAGCAACATTTCCTTTCTGTTCTATTACTACCAGAAAGAAGTTAATGTAGCACAGCTTGCCCTGAAATGCCTGAATAATTATTTCAAGGCAAGGTATTGGAAGGCTAGGTCTAATAGATACTACAATTCAACTCAGTCGGAGAGCAGCTAGATGCATTATTGATTATGCATGCACTTCAGGGTCTTACAGCTTGCACATCAGCACTTGCACTAAGTAATAAACCTAGAAAAGTCTTAACATGTCTGTTTAAACCATCTAAGCAGAAATCATTTATTCCAGCAATTAAAAATAAATATGGTCATGAGGTTACCACAATGACAGATATTTATTTAGTTCAGTATTGAAAGGCTTCTATTAAACTTTGCATTCTCAAGATGACCTCTAGCTTTTACTCATTAGATAATATCAGGCTATTTTTTTATTAGGAATTGATGTTTCCTTTGCACATCAGTGCACAGTGGATAATTTTTTTAAAAATAAAATACATTGGTTAGAGGAATAGAGTGTGCTATTAGTAGCGTTTGATCTGGGAAAGCTGCCAGTCTACCTGGTGTTAATTTCGCTAGTATATAAAGGAAAGAGCCTATCCCTCCACATAAGCACTATTTATCTCACTTTTATTACAATTTTTCTTTTCTACGTCTTGACTAGTTAAATACTTTCTCTCTACATTTCATTTATTAGGGAATAAGCTTCTCACCCTGGATTCCTTCAACCCACTGAGGTATTCCAAGAATTTCAGCTTTTTAAGAAGGCACTTTTGGGAAGAATCTTCTCAGGCTGAGCAATTTATGTTTTGGTTTTTTGTAAATGTACTTCCTGAAAATTACCTGGAAGCTGTTCCCCACATTGCTGTTTTTCCCTCCTTCCCATCACAGACCATTATATTTTGATAATTCATTTAGCCCTGAACTGATAATCACTGCCTGAGCCTGCAAAGTGTGAAGCATCCCTTGAGAACATTAGGAGCAGGATCTGAGGATCTCAGGATTGCAGGATCTGAGGGTTTCCAATGAACTGGAGGGACATAAACTCAAGGAGTTTGTTTGAACAGGGAGCAGATGGGAAAACTAAGAACTAAACCGACAAAGTACCAAATCTATCTGGAGGGTCTAACTTTTTAGCTGATGCTGCAACATGCAGGCAGCTGATGATCTATTAGTCTTCATAATGAAGGCATTCTGGACTAGATGATCAAAATATCTGCTATGTGAAAGTAGCTTGACAAGTCAACTTAAGGATCAGGATAGAGACAGGCTGAGGAAAAAATCTGGAGCACAGCTTCACCCATTATTTGGTTGTTCCAACGGCTAGTACTTTATTATTTGTACCACAGATAAGTCTGAAGATCACTACAGTCTCAAAAACCCAAAGTCTTTTTTGTCCTACTTATCCAAAAAAGCCAGAAGATGAGTGGCAGGATTCCAGGGAAATGTGCTGGCTTGTCACTTGAAAGAGGTCTGTAAGAAGGGAGATCACAGGTGTATCTTCCATCTTGCCATAATTGAGGAAATGGTGTGGTGGACAGACAGGGTGGAACTGGATACAGATTTGTGTTAGATATGGAACCAATTAAAAGTTAAGCATTCACTTCAGAACATATTTCCACAAAGCAAAGGTGTTAGCTCTGCTTTTTTTGTTATGGGTTGAGTTCTTGCTCCCTTTTGTCAGGTCTACAAGAAGCTCCCAAAGAGCACTAAATCTGGCAGGTTTGTGGGAACAGGAAAGAGAATGCATTTGAAGGTACACAGACAGGGTAGTAAAAAACCTGGGGCAGAACAGGAACAACAGTCTCCTGTAGTCATTCTCTTTGTATCTTCAGATTATTTCTTTGATGGAACTTTCACAGCACATGCTACAACTCAGGACATTCAAACCCATTGGTCATAATTTTGCTCTGTCCTTGGAATGAGGCTTTTCAAGATTGGGTTGGAACTTGCTAGCATTGGTAGGTTGTTCGGGCAAGTAACAAAAAGAAACACTGTAGATAATCAGCGTTGCCTGACACCAGAAGTCAGTCCAACTATTTGAAATCCAGGATTATGTCTGTTGCCAGAGACTATGTAATCTTTAAAAAGCTTGTTACAAACATTAATTAAGTCTGACTGTGTTTCTGATATTTAAATATCATGGTCCCATGTTGAAAGGATTAGCTGAGACACAAAGAATTGAAGGGTTTGACTTTTAAATGCACAAAGAAGCCTAAGAAACAGGTTGTCTCTTACGAGGAGATTGACAAATGTCCAATTATTTTTATGGAATCATTTATGCTGGAAAAGTCCTTTTAGGATTATGCAGCCCAACCATTAACCCAGGACTGCCAAGCCCACCACTAAACCATCTCATGAAGTGCCACATCTATATGTCTTTTAAATACCTCCAGGGATAGTGATCCCAGCACTTCCTTGGGCAGCCTGTTCCAATGCATCACCATCCTTCCAGTGAAGAATTTTTCCCCTCATATCCAATCTAAACCTCCCCTGGTGTAACTTGAGGCTGTTTCCTCTTGTCCTGTTGCTTGTTATCTGGGAGAAGAGACCTGCCCCCACCTGCCCACAGCCTCCTTTCAGGTGGGTAGTTGTAGGGAGCAATAAGATCCCGCTGAGTCTCCTCCTCTCCAGGCTAAACCACCCCACTTCCCTCAGCCGCTCCCCATCAGACTTGTGCTCCAGACCCTGCACCAGCCTCGCTGCCCGCTCTGGCCACGCTGCAGCACCTCAGCGTCCCTCTTGCAGCGAGGGGCCCAAACCTGAACACAGCGTTCGAGGTGCGGCCTCACCAGTGCCCAGGACAGGGGGACCATCGCTGCCCTGGTCCTGCTGGCCACACTGTGTCTGGTACCAGCCAGGGTGCTGCTGGCCGCCTTGGCCACCTGGGCACACTGCTGGCTCACGCTCAGCCGGCTGTGGACCAGCACCCCCAGGCCCTTTCCCACCAGGCCCTTTCCAGCCGCTCTGCCCCAGCCTGTAGCGCTGTGTGGGGCTGCTGTGACCCAAGGGCAGGACCCGGCACTGAGCCCTGTTGAACCTCATACAATTGGCCTCAGCCCATCGGTGCAGCCTGCCCAGATCCCTCTGCAGAGCCTGCCTGCCCTGCAGCAGGTCAACACCACCCCTCCCCAGTTATGTGTTTTCTGCCAGCTTACTGAGGGTGCACCGAAGCCCCTCGTCCGGATTGTTGACAAAGATATTAAACAGGACTGGCCCCAGTACACCTGGCCCTGGGGAACACCACTGTGACTGGACACCAGCCAGATGTAACTCCATTTACTACCACTCTTTGGGCTCAGCTGTCCAGACAGCTTATAACCCAGCGTAGAGTACACCTCTCCAAGCCATGAGGAGCCAGTTTCTCCAGGAGAATGCTGTGGGAGATGCTATCAAAAGGCTTTACTAAGGTCCCGGGAGACAACATCCACAGCCTTTCCCTCATTCACTAGATGGATCATCTTGTAGAAGGAGATGAAGTTTGTCAAGCAGGACCTGCCTTTCATAATCCCATGCTGTCTGGGCCTGATCTCCTGGTTGTCCTGCATGTGCTGCATGATGCAGCTCAGGATGATCTGCTCCAGAACCTTCCCCAGCAGTGAGGTCAGGCTGAGAGCCCTGTAGTTCCCTGGATGCCCTTTCTTGCCCTTCTGGTTGATGTCACATTGGTGAACCTCCAGTCTCCTGGGACCTCCCCAGTTTTCCAGGACTGCTGAGAGTGGCTTGGGAGTTCCTCTGCAAGCTCTTTAAGTACCCTTGGGTGGTTCCCATCTGGTCCCATTGACCTGTGCCCATCTAAGAGGAGTAGTAGATTACCAACCATTTTCTCCTGGATAGTGGGGACTGCATTCTGCCACCTTTCATCACTGTCTCTCTGCTCAGGGGGCTGAGTAACCAGAGGGTAACTGGTTTTGCTATCAAAGATTGAGGCAAAGAAAGCATTAAACACCTCAGATTTTTCCTCATCCTTTGTGGTGTTACCTGCTCTCCCCTGCCTCCAATAAAGGATGCAGTTTATCCTTTGCCCTCCTGTTGTTTCTAATGAATTTGTGAAAAAGTGTTTTGTTAATTTCCATGGCAATGGCCAGCCTGAGTTCTATTTGTTTTCTAATCTTCTCCCTGCATAATCTTGTGACATCCTTATAGTCCTCTTGAGTCTCCTGCCCCTTCTTCTAGAGGTCATAAACTCTCCTTTTTCCTCTCCCTGAGTTCCAACCAAAGCTCTCTGTTTAGCCAGGCTGGTCTTCTCTCCTGCTGGCTCATCTTTCAGCATATGGCGACAGCTTTCTCCTGCACCTTTAAGCCTTCTTGAAGACTGTCCAGCCTTCCTGGACCCCTTGGCCCTTCAGGACTGCCTCCCGAGGGACTCTGTGGTCCAGACTCTTAAAGAAGCCATAGTCGGCCCTCTGGAAGTCCAAGGTAGCAATTCTGCTGACCCCCCTCCTTACTTCTCCAAGAACCAAAGACTCTGTAATTTTTCAAGTTAAATCTTTTTCTGTCTTTTATTAGCCAATGGAAATTATTAATCCAATGGCTGCCAGATACTGTTAGTGATAATTCTTAAGAGAATCTGCTACAAAAAAGAAACAAATCACCTCTTAACTGTGTTCTAAGTAGCTTTGTAAATGTATGATATGTACAACTGAGTGGAGACTTTCTCTTCTATTTGTCTCTCGAACAAGAATCAAGTAGTAGAATATATTTTTAAAATCAAACCATTTTCTCACTTTTTTATGGCCAAAAATCAATATAGGATTTCTACACAAATAAAAAAAAAACAATAGGAAAGCAAGAATGCTGTCTCCTCCATGATGTCAAAATTTTCTTTGCTTTGCTTTTTGGGTTGAATTGTCAGAGGAACTTGTATCCAGTCTTGATGCAAATAGCCATATATGCACCAATATTTTCAATTTTCTATTTCTTTAAGATCCTAGTACAAACACCAAAAATCTCTGAAATACCACGTTACGACAATCTGTACAGCCACCCCCTATCTTCTGGATTGAGCAGCTTTGTTTCTTAAGTCCAAATTCACTTACAGTTTCTTCCTTTCACTGTTATAATGAGTCTAATCATTGTGTGAAGTCTAAGAGCTTTTTCTAGTGGCTTGCTCTTGCAACCATTATTACATAATATTTTATTTTTATAGATTAATTCTATTTCTATGAATAAGAATTATGATCATAGTGCAACTGAAGTTAATAGCTAATTTTGGTAGATATTACTAAATAGGTTCTCAATTAAGTACTAGTTGGCTACTAGTCTTGATAAAGTGAAATGTTCCCATGTAATATAGTACATGTTATGCAGAGTTCAATTGAAACTGGAGAATACCTGCTGTCATAAATCACTTAATGGTGCTCTTTCTTTTCTACCTTGTATTTTTCAGATAGTGTACTGTGCTTAATTTGACATGAAAATGATGCTGGTTCAGTACTCATTCAAAAAGAAGCCTACTGTTTTTTCCAGAGACTGAAAAATTGTGTCTAATAGCATTGACCGATTCAGCTAATTGGTATCTTTTCTTCTTCTCCAGTAGCATTCCGGGATGCATGTGTTTGCACATAATTTTGATCCTAGGTCCTTACTAGTGTGGCTGTTGGCTTACAATAGGTTCTAAGAACTGCACAAATATTAATCAATCCAAAAATATTTTTGTGGGACAGAAAGATAAATCTTCTAATTGGGATTATATGATATTCTGCTGACAACATCTCACCAGCTGTACTTGTGCAGATTCCAGCTTTTATTATGTAAGCTGGCTACAGCAAATACAGTAAAAATCAAACATAAAAACAAGTTAACACTTGTAGCCAAGCATGTTAAAAGTAGATGACCAAATTATATTCAATCTTTCATCTGTTTGTTACATTATCCTGACAATAACAGTGATACAGCAAATTTACTATGTTGAGTGTACTGTCTATAATTTTATTTTTTAATTTCCAAACTGCAACTTCTGGTTATTTGTATTGTGCTATTTTATTTACACAGATAATCTTTCTTCATCATTATGAATTTAATAATTGGGTTATTAGATTTAAGATGTCTTCTAAACAACCTGAATGGTGTGGTAATTATCTTTTAATTGGCATATTAATATCTGTGTTCAGTTTATGGTAAACAACTGTAAACTGTACGTCCTCTTTAGTTTCTTTTGGACTTGCCAGAAAAAGAAGGATTTCCTTCTTGTCCAGGCTGTACACAACACCTTGAGACAAGAAGATCCAGATTCACAAAGGAAGACTGTAACAGAAATTTTGTATTCTCCCATTTTTCCCCTTTAATTGCTTCAGTTCAAGGAGTAATATTCACAAAGTCCAGTAAGTCATCTATGTAGCTCATGCAACATATGGGGAAAGAGATCCCTACAATGCAGTCTATTAACAACCTATAGATAGAGCAGCAGAGGTGTCTAAACCAGCTCACAAGGAACAGTGAAGTATGGGATGTACCTGAGGTTTCTCCTATTCCCCTATTCCAGAGAGCCTATATAACACCTACAGTCACAGGCAAAAGCTGCTCACATGATCCATTCTGGAAACAGGATGTAAACAGAAATGGATGGAAGCAGAAGTGTCCTGCTCTTGCCTTCAAAAAAAAGGCAAAATCAGTGGTAGTGGTTGAAGTGCTAGGAAGTAAAAAATGTGCCTTCTAGACCACTCTCGGCCTGAAACCATTCAAACATCTCTTGCCTCCTATGAAGATGCCTAACATTATTCTGTGGCCTCCACGTATGGAAGGGACTTTCCATCTCTCCTGCTGAAGTTAAAAAACAGTATTTAGAAGACAATGTAGTTTTCAGGGAATCATAAAAGCTGAGAACATGCAGAGATCAGCTTCCATGTGGAGATGTTTTCCATAAGATGAGCATTCTTGGTTTCTAGTCCTGGCTCTAGGGATTGTTTATATATCCTGCAGTAAAGAGTCATGCAATAGGGTAAGTGAACAATATTTCAAAAAAGTGATAAAAACTAACCAAACTCAAAGATGCCTATACCTTCCTAAGAACATTAGTGCTTGGGTAAAGCTTTAGAGGTAATTCACAAGTACATTGACATTTCCTTAGCCTGCACTTAAGGCACTCGCATCTTTTAGTTCTGGATTCAGGACCTCATGGATATGATTGACTATCTATGAAGACACATAAATAAATACCTTATAGAGCAGGGTTTATATAATAGAGATTGTTTCAAATCACAAATGCTTCTCCTATAAACAGAAGAAAAAATGTTCTTTCAGAAGAGAAAAGAAGCAGTGTTGGGTTTTTTTGCAAGCTCCTGCTATCAAACCTCAACTATTTTTAATGTAGTTTACAGCAAATTCCACTGGAAAAAAAAGTGTTCTGGAGCTCAGTAAACATTCAGAACCCACATTGTGTTGTAAGTCAAGCAAGCAGGGCAGAAAACCAGCTTGGATGAGCAGGGAACTCCTCTTGGAACTCAGAAAGAAAAAGAAATTGTATGATCTCTGGGAGTTCAGGCATTGCAGGAAGATTACAGAGCTGTGGTTCACGTATGCAGGCAGAACACACAAAAGGCCTAAGCTCAACTGGAGCTGAAACCGGCCAGTGTTGTGTCTGACCACAAGAAAGGCTTTTTTAGGTATGTTACTAGCAAGAAGAGGTCCAAGGAAAACATTGGAGTGATACACATTGAAGATGGTCAGGGATGAATAAAAACAAGACAGATTAACTATCTTCTTGGCCTTAGACTTTAATAACACTGATAGACCTTGGGCTGCTCAGTCCTCTGAGTTGGAGGACGACAACTGCAGGAGCAGTAACTCCCTACATGTACACTGAAACTGTGAGGGATCGGTTATATCTGTTGAATGTTCACAAGTCCATGGGGCCTGATGGGATTCATCCCAGAGTACTGAAGGAGTACTAATGGATGTTACAGCAGGAGCCCTCTCAATCATCTGCCAGACGTTTTGGGAGTCTGGAGAGGTCCCCATTGACTGGAAGCTAGCTAACATTACTGCCACTTAGAAAAAGGGCATGAGGGAAGACCCAGGAAACTACAGACCTGTTAGTCCAACCTCAGTTCCTGGAAAAATTATGGAGGAGGTCATACTGGGTGCTATTGTAAGGCATTTAAAAGACAATGCAGTCATCAGGCATGGTCAACATGGGTTCACAAAGGGAAAGTCCTGTCTGACTAATTTAATATCCTTCTAAGATATGGCCACTCACTCACTGAATGAAGGGAAACCCATGGATGTAGTTTTTCTCTGGATTTTAGTAAGTTTTTGATACTGTCCCTCACAGTGTCCTTCTGGACAAGTTGCCCAGCTGTGAAATGAGCAGGTACATGGTGAGCTGGGTGAAGAACTGGCTGGAAAACAAGGCTCAAGGAGTTGTAGTGAATGGGGCTACATCTGGCTGGTGGTCTGTCACTAGTGGTATTCCTCAGGGTTCAATTCTAGGGCCAGTTCTTTTCAATATATTTATCAATGACCTGGATGCAAATGTTGAACACACAGGTATCTAGATAGAACACAAAGGAATCTAGATAGATAAGGCAATTATCAGTGGCATGCAATGTTAAGAAATTTCATTTGAAAAAATTGTAATTAGATTTAAGGAGTTGCCCATTATGGATTTTCCTTGCTTTGTTATCCAATAATTAGGATTTTTTTTCCTGGTAAATTGAAAAGAGTCATTCACTGTAAGAAAACCCTTTTGTATGTGGACACACTGATGATAATGAAGATTATTCTCAACCTTTTAAAAATAAATATAGCACACTAAGTGGCTTAGCTGTCTTTCAAAAGACAAGTTTTCTAGTCTGAAAACTTTTTGGGGCTCTTTCTAAAATCCTTTCCAATGTCTTAATGTTCCCTTTCAAAGCAGAGTTGCCAGAATTATTCGTATACATAGTGGTGATATTGTCTGTGGGAGCTGTCTATACATCGAAGAAAACTCTTTTCTTGGTACAAATTCTCATGTTTATTTGATTATTTACAGTGAGCCATTCGAATGTTAATGCACTGCATGATACTATCTCTCACCTAGTAATCACAGTCTACATTTTTTCTTTGTGCATTGTGTGACCTTGCATTTGGTTCAACCTCATGTTGATCAAATATGACAACTTCAATATATGATTCAGATCAACCTGTTTTATAACTGACCTATGACCATTGTTACTTCTGTCTCCAGCAGTTTTTGTATCATCTGCACATTTTACAAGCAATGCTTCCATATTTTATTCCAGTTCATTTACAAAGGTATTGAAGATCAATGGGGCGAGGACAGATTCCTGCATGTCTGAACTAGAAGCAACCCCAACAGGAAGATGAGTCTTCATTTATGGGCTACATTTTGTGGTCTATTGGTTAGCCAAATTTTAATCCCTTTAATAGAGGTTGCATTAATTTTATGAGTGAGGTTTTTTGTTTTGTCTTTTTCTCTCTGACATCAGATTGTGGAGCCAATTCAAACATCACACAGAAGTTTATTCCTTGGCACATTACCAGTATTGACTGAGTGCTAGATTTTTAACATGACAATTTTTCAGAAGTATCATAATGGATAATTGGAAGAGTAGTAGAGGAATGTATAATATGCCTTATTCTTACCTAGATGTCTGCCTGTGACTTTTTTTGATTACTTTGCTGTCAGCCTTTTGCTGATTGCTCTTTTTGATCCAGTGACCACTGAAACAAAAGACATGGCTGACAGGCCTTTTTCTGAAACACTACAGCCAGTCACATTAATTATTCAAAAGGTCTTATTCTTTACTCTTTGTATTCCATATCAATATTCCCACACATTTGGTCTGAATCAATATCAATGATAAACAAATAAAAACTTGAATTATTAAGCTGGTAGAGCACACTTCGGAAGCAAAAGCAGAATATCTATGTTATTGAGAAATGTATCTTTTGACTTTGTTGTATAGGTTTCACAGAATACTAAATCATTCTTGCTACTGCATGTTACCAAGATAGCCATGTTCTCAGGTAGCAAACAATCTACTCAACCTTTCCAATAATCTAGTACAATTTTTGCTCCACCAGTCTTCCCTACCTAAAAATTCTAAATGTTTCCCACTGCACTATGATTTCTAGAAAAATTTAAACCAAGATATATGTTATCAACCTGTCCAACTCCTTAATTCAGCTAGTTATTTTTAGTGTTTAACATTTGAAAAGTTACATTTTAACTTTTTAACCTGCTTAAGATTCTTCCAAGTTTTTAAGTAACTCAAACATTATTAAGAAACTCAATATTGAATAGCAATATAAAAAATCAAATGTTATTGATACATCAACCTGCTTTTTTTCTGAACACAGAAAATAAATTTTTACTGAAACTTGCTTCTTCTCAGCCTCATGAGTAATTTTCATGCTTTTCTCTCATATTATTCTCCTTCCGTTCTTGAATTTTATGAATTCTTGCTCGATTTTTAAGAATAACTTAGTATCTTCTGTCTTACTGGTCATACATTGCCATCTGACAGATTAATTTTCTATGTCAATTATTTGCATTTGCCAGGTCCTAGTTTTCCCTTAATACTCTTATGATCCCATTCAATTTCTGCAAAAGGAGTTTAAGGAGACCATTCAGAGTATATAAAGTGAAATAAATATGTATGATTTTATAAGAAGACAGCCTTAATCTTGATTCAGTCCTTTTGCATGTTCATCTAGGAATGCTAGCAGCATTGAGAATAAAAGATTGCCATAAGGAACAGTAATATTATTCTACTTTGAATGTCTTCACTGCTGTCCTAGGATTTAAAATTGGCATATCTTTTTATAAGCTGGACGATAGTTATGTACATATTTTTAATTTTTATTATCACCAGATAATAGGAACATAGCTACTATTTTCCCCTACTCTCTAAACTGAACTATTTCATTATACATTTCAAGCAGATTACAGCCAAATATAAACTCATGTGAAGACAGAAACTGGAGCAGCTTAAAGTATTTTCTCTGCTGTAAATTTTTCCTTTTTAAGTGTTAAAAATTTTAGCCATACTGGCCTGCCTATGTACGTTATTTTCTGTGTACAAACAGGAAGCAAGAAGAGTTCAACATTTTTTATATGTCTATGTTGAAATTCTTTCACTGTATATACTTCTGACATTTTATTAAAAGTACTGTGGGGGCTTAGGGGGTTTTGGCAGGGGAAGGTATTCTTTTTAGAGCTGTTACTTGTCAGGTTCATTACATGTGAGATGATTCCATATGTTGTGCAGAAATCCACTGTTTCATTTTTGTTTATGATCAATGAATTATGATTTATGAAGTGCAATGTAATTGTTTCACTAAAGAGGAGATAATGAAGTGATTTGAATCCATGGAAAATACAGAATTACTTCTTCCAAGGCCTTCAAATTTCGGATAATGGCATAATATGAAGTTACAGCATCAAATTTGCATTGGAGAAAAGCATGTCTGCTGATGTCTTTGTAAATAACTCTGAATTGCATCAGTTCTGAACTATGGTTTCTAATGTACCTGGGTGTGTTTTTATTTGGTGAACGATTTATTCTCCAAAAAGCAGACTGGCGAATTGTTCAGACATCTGGTGAGTAATTCTGACTAAAAAATGTCAAAATAGTTAATTTTGCATCTGCAGGTAAAAAGATTTTGCTCTGTTGGAGGTTAGGCTTGGGAGAGGGGCAGGCACAAGTTCTACCTTTGTCATTGGATGATGAATTCCCCCGGTGGCCTGTTAAGTGAGTGGCAAGGACAGTTTTCTGGAAACCAAAGAAGGTTCAAAACCTGTCTCATCCTGAACCAGGGAATGGCTTTGAACCAATGTCTTTTATGTCTCAGGAGACTATTGCATAGCTTGGTAATTGATATTTGATGTAGGTTTATTGCAATATTTGCATTGCGGTCGTTCCAGTTTTGGGAAAAAACAGCACTTTAAGGTTAGTCAGCTGAGGGCCTGGAGCTCAAATGTTACAGCTTCCAGGTCAGTGCTGTAACTATTGAGATTTAAGTTACTCTGTGATAGGATTCTTTCAGCATGTCCTTCTAAGGCTGGTCCATGAGCTGCTGATGTCTACAGCTAGAGTCACAAATTTATTCCCAGCGTTTCTCTGTGGTGTTGTAACAAACCTTTATTTCTCAAATGGAGGTCTGGTAAACAGGGGAAACATGGTATTTTATTGTTCTAAGAACAGTTTTCAAGTTGCTGCAAAATGGCTAGCATTGGAAGTTCAGAAATTATTTTTCCGTTCTCCCTGGCCTTGGTGGAAAAGGTACACTGTGAACACAGCAGTCTCCAAAAGCTCCATCTCTCTTTACAACAAATACCAACATTTCTACTCCATACACATCTAATTTCAAATTAAATCAGACCTGGATTTGAAATACTAGAAATAAATCTGCAAATTTATGTTAGTAAGTACCTTTTAATCAGTTTAGGTGTATGAACTCACCATCAATGAGTCAGAAACATAAAATGAAAATAATTATTTCATCCTTTACCTCCAAAGTCCTTTTTTTTTCCTCAGATAACCAAAATCTGATGGAAGTCCAGTTCTCGGGAGCATTCCTGAGTCAAATTAGAGAGTCCTTATTTTACTTATTTCTTGTCTATCTTGGTATCCAGCTTTTTTACTATATACCGTTCTTCATGTAGAGTTCCCAGTTGACAACACATACAGAAATAGACCTGTATCTTACCAGCTGCCTTAGAAACATACAAGAGAAAGGAAAAGTGGAAGCAAACAGAAATCCTCCATCTATAAACTAAATAAATAACTGGAGCTTTTGAAATGTGATGTATACTGGAAGTGGTGGCTGCCCAGGGTTTTGCAAGCTATTCTGAAAGAAAGTCTGTATTTCAATTGCAGACTAAGGACAAATACATTCTTTGATGTCTGCTTTAATGAGGAACTCACTGCCACTTTGCCCACTAATTATTTTAATAGTACTCCAACGTTTTAAATACTCTTGGTTCTTTCTAATTAAGAGAGTGAGTACACTTTAACAATTAATGAAGCTTTACAGGTGATAAAAGCAAGAGGTATTGAAACAACATTCCGCTGCCTAAACAGTAAGTTTTCTTACTGGAGGGGGTATTTTCAGGTTTGAATATTAAGACCACCCCAGCACTTTTTTGTCTTTCAAATACTTTAGTATGTTCAAGTTAACAGGAAGAAAAGGATTGAAGTAATTGTAAAAGATTCATTAGATGAACCTAGAAAATACATTGGAAATACATCAGAAATTTCCAAGATATCATATCTGATCACTTTGAAATCACACTAATTATGACAACATGATAGTAAATTCAGAATAAAACATTCATGTTTGGAAACTGAATAAGGAAAAACACAGTATCATTTGAAATATCTGCTCATACCTCTTTTGGGGTCTGGGTCTTAGAACGTGGCTGGGAGTACTGTTGTCAGAAATGGCAGAATTAGCTCCTGGAAGTCAGAACTGCAATGTATGTATATATGACATTACAGTAGAGAAACTCATTGTTTCTGAAGGATTAACAGTATGCCAGTGGCACAACATTCATAAACAATTTCATATTATTTCACGATTGAGATGCTGGTTCTAGATGCAAAATTTAATCAGTTCAAGATTAAAATACATTTTTCACCAGAATCAAAGCTAGACCAGGCTATCATATATTGGCAAGCTTCCACAAAAGTTTCCCATTTCCTTGCATTAGCCCACTGTAGATAATTTTATTAAATGGTAAGTCAGATGATCTCTTTTATCTTAAGTCCTCATTGATTAAAGAAGTGAGCATTACTGCATGTGCTCCAGAAGCCTTAGTTATGAGGATTTAAGTATGAAAATTATAGAAGTTCTACTTTTAGTTAGGTAACACTGATTACAAAGATGAATATCTCACCGTATGACTGTTAAAAATATGTATTAATAATGTAGCATTGTGAGTACCTTATTAAAAATAATTAGCGTTTGGAAGCAATGAGGATTCTGGTCCCTGATTCCTGCTGCCTCAGAATGCAATAGTAAGTTAAGGAGGTCTGGTTAAAGTGACATGAAAAATTGTAACCTTCCTACTTCTCCTAACAGCGAAATTAGTGTGAAAAGAAATTCTCATTTTTATTTTATAAATATTATACGATGTGTACGCTTGCGTAGAAGAAAGACCTTTATGGAAGTCTTCACTATATTCTTGTGGCAATACATGAGAAAATAATTATGCCTATGAGAGCATACTTCAGTGACTATCTTAATCTTTTTAACTACACATAAGTTTCCTTGAAACTTGGGAGGAAAAAGCATAGACCACTGATGAGGAAACATTCAACTTAATTCAACATACAGAACATCAAAATCAGTCTGACACTGATTTCAAAGGAACCTGTTGTAGTCTCAAGATTCAGCACCGGCTGGCATCCCAAAGTACATTTTGGCTTCATCATTTCAAGGGGAAATTCTTCATCACACGTAAATTGTCTTAGTCATTTTGAAATCAAGGGCATAATGGCAGTTTAAAATGACCAGGAATCTGTCCTGAACTTCTGAGCTACAAGCCAGCGTTCCAGAAGCTAGTGACAACATACAGAAAAGTCATCCACCCAAACCAGGTTTAAGAGGGAAATGATTATTTCCTTCTGTTCAGCTCTTGTTGGACTAGATCAGGCATATTTCATCCAAATACAAGAAAAATGTTGAAAAACTGGAGAGAGTCCAAGGCAGGGCAATCAAGACTTTTAGGAAGACGAAGCACATCACATATAAGAGGATGCTAAGGGAGTTGTATACATGTAGATCCAATAACAGAAAGCTAAGGGGATCAAGTTGCTGTCATCAAGTAAAATAAGAGGTTATGATGAAGATGAAGTCAGACTTCTTCTAAGAGGTCTCCACCAGAAAGGCAAAAGGCAATGGTAACAACCTGCAGCAAAGGAAATTCCAGCCAAACATATGGAAAAGATCTTCACAATGAGGGTGGTAAAACACTGGGGCAGGTTGCCAAGAGAACCTGTGAAATCTCCATCTTTGCACATATTCAAAACTCTCCTGGACAAGGTCTTGAGTAAATTCATCTAACTTTTGCAGAAAAAACTTTTGAGAAAGTGATGGAACTAGATGATTACTAGCAGCCTCTTCCAACCTAAATTAGTCTGTGTTGCTACAATTCTATTAATTTTGATACCCAGTTAGAAATTATAAAATATATTTTGCTATATCAGTGGTACCACATGGGTTATAGATGCTGAATTCTGCAAGCTTAGTTTTACATTTTGAAAAAAAATTGACAGTATATTCAAACATGATATCCTTAAAAATATGTCTGCAATTTTCTCCTTTTCTTGCAGCAGAATGTTTCTAATGGTAGATGAAATGGAAATTTACCAAAAGAATTTGAAAAAAAAAACCAAACCAAACACCAAAAGCCAATGCTGGACTGGTTGGGGTTTTTGCTTTCTAAATTTTGTTTGAGCAACACTGTGGGAGGTATTGGACTAATGTCAAGAGTCAGCAGAAAAACATGGAACTGAATGAGGGAAAGGAGAATATACTTCATTCTTTTGGCAAAAGTAATTCCCTTGGTCTTTCTGGTAAACTGTAATGTTGGAAAAGTATTCTTTAAAAACAAAGTGGAAACTGATTTACACCAGGAGCATACAAACCAGAAAGTCTGTTAATTTTTATGTGTTCATTCAAAGATGTATAAGTATTTCTTTTATCATGGTGGGTGCTTGTTAAGGCAGAAGAATTTCTAAAGAGTGCAACGAGGACTGGGCTCTTTCTTACATCTGGGAGAAATCCAAATTGACCGAACTAGCTTCAGTGAATTTGTTCTGGATTTATAATGGTATAATTAAGAACAGAATTTGATCCTTTGTGTTTGTTATTAGTCAATGAAACTACATTTCTTTTTGTCCAGAAGTGAGAAAAACTCTTCTGAGTAATGTCAAAAAAGTACATAGCAGTTAGCATCAAACCACCTGAACAAACAATTGGCGATGTGGCTTAGCCTCAAAAATCTTTCCCAGCTTTCACAGGAGAAATATTACTTCTCCTTTACAGTCCATCTGTAAGCTATATGGCACTGCAAAAGTGGAGCATCAGAGATCAAATCAGGCTTACTCAGCAGTAAAATAAATTTTTAAAGGGAAAGGTGTACATATGTAGACATGAAATCATTACAAGGCAATTCTTTCAAGAATACAGTAATATTTTAGTGAGACTGTAATATCAGATGCCTGGGGTTTGGTTTTCACAGCAGTTCTGTCACTTTGTTAAAGGTCCAGTGATGTCGGTCATTGCTAGGTGAAGCAACATACTCCTGCTTTTTCTGAAAACATAATTCAAAAATGGCTAATAATTCATACCAAAAAGTCAATTCCTAGAGTGAACATCTTGTCCATGTTTCACCCCATTCCCTGAACAAAGAAGAATCTTTCTTCTATTAAGTTTCTCTGCATCTTCTTCAAGGTTGTTTCCCAAATATCTTATGGACAAAAAAAGAGGGTAGGGTTTTCTTCCCACTTTAGAATAAGAATGTGTTATTTTAGAATCAAATTCTGGAACTGATACTGCACTGTTTCTTTTACAGAAAGGAACGGCTTTAGCAGTTCTCAAGACAGAAGATGTAGAAGATATGATCTCTCCTAATATTTCCTAACCTTTTTAATCTGACTACCTTTTTCCTGCAGAGACACCAGAGAAGCTTGTAACCTCCACAGAGTAACAAGATAGCTCATGCAGGATCCTCAAAGAGAAGGAACTGCAAAAGATTAAATACAAGATCTCTAAGTTGAAAAGCCTTATCCCTGGTTTACAACTAATTTTCTGAAGTTCTTAAGCAACATTCATGCCAGACATGAGCAGAAAAAGAAGGAATGTTTTATCCTTTTCTAGCTCAGCTTTTTTGAGTGGAAGGCAGCCAGGGGGACCACTAAGTGATAAAACTATCACTTTTAATTCTGATACAGCCACCATTTTACCATTATCTCACCTTAGAGAAGAACAGATCTCTGGCTTCTTTCCAGGAAGACCTCCACTCTTGAGATATGAATAAATTTCAACTGGCAAGGAGTCTGGCCCACGGAGCTGCAGCCAAGCTTCTTGTTCACTGTGTGCCAAACTCAGGACTTGGCCAGGGTGTTTAACATTGGAATGAAAACCTGCAGAGTAAAGTGTTTTACAAAGTTAAACAGATCCACACTTCTGAAGTCCAGCCACTGTTGTACGGTCCAGTGTTCATGACGGGGAGTAGGACTGCAGGCTGAAGGCAAACTGCAAATGGCAGCCAGAAGGTAACAGAGCTGGGAAAATAATGCCTTTTTCAACACTAAGAGAAGAAAAATATTGAACCTTTAAGACTATTTCTTTAGGCTAAAGGTGTGAAATACAATGAAGAAGGAAAGAAAAAAAAAACTTGTAGGAAGTGCTCCAGATGAATTTCCCTTAGGAAGCACAGCAGGAAAAAGTATAGATCTTCTATGGATTAGAAAAAGGAACTGATTAACAAAGAAAGTTATTTCTTAAGAGGTTGAGGAACATAGAGATTAAATGAGAAACTTGTAAAGGTCAAGTGGAATTACCCTGAAAAGTGTATCAAATTGGATATGCAGAAATAGAGCCCTTTATTTTGACTTCCCTGACTCTTCATGTAGCCCAAAACAAAATGAGTATTTCAACTCAGTTTTCTATAAAAATTACAACACTGATGAAAACAAAGATTAGAACACAATATGAAAAGAGAAGTTATTCCAATGGAGCTGGAACATAAATTGTAAAGCTACAATAGATTCAGGTTGGATGAGCTGTTCTTCTCCATGCCAACACTGAAAGAACAGGGAAATGAATCTGTAGTAACCAGTACTGCATGTTTAACACAAACTTGCTTAGTCTAGACAATATTCTGTTATGGGAAAACAGTAAATATGCTTGTACTTCCAAAAGGGACAAACAGTGATCCAGGCAAGTACAGTCACATTAGGTTGATTTGAGCAGTCCTTTCTGGGTTGAATCGTGCTAAGAACAAATTTTAAGGGAAGGAGTAAAAGCAGAAGTAAAACACTAACTGTTACTTAATAAGACTGTAGTACAGTATACCACAGACATAAACTTATTAATTTACATATAAATAAAATGAAGAAGATGGGTTACACAGAATAGTTAAGCAGATGATAATAGCTGTTAGCAGATAGTTTTCATATCTGAAACAGAGAGAGGGGAAAAAAGTGAACTTAAGACTGAATTGAGCTCCTGATCCTACAGAGCCGGATCAAAGCACAAATTGTGAAAATCGCATTATTGTAACCACAAACTGGAAAATTCTAGGAAGTTTCCAAGAGTAAGTTTTGCTAACAAACTGAAATTAAATGTTAAACTTTCCTAAAATAAGGTACAATAAACTACCTGAGGGATATTAATAACTTCCTTGGGATTAGGAGATTTTAAGCATATGCTACATGTGAAGGAGCTTTACCAATTAATGCTAGTCACCCAAGATACCTACTCCACACAAAGCCCTGCATTACCAGTTCCAGTTAAAGTCTGGAGCTACATAAATTGTGTTCTCTGTGAGTCTTTGTAATAATCTGTATTGGGATGCCGGTCAGTGGAAATGGTCTTCTTTCTTTATGGCTCTATAAGAATCACCCACCCAGTGACTACTGGTTTTCTAATTACTCTGAAATCACCCTTGATACAGGCCAAACTCAGCAAGGTAAAAAAAAAAATTAATTAAAAAAATCATTATTCGGCTTTAAACACACGTCACAAAACTTAAGGAATAGGTGGTCAGAAATAAAAGGAAAACATGCATGTATCTGGTATCTGAAAATAAGCCCAGGGTTTTTTGCATTCTAAAGTAACTGGCTGACACTCCACAGGCATATAGCTGGTGATCCAGCTCTCAAGAACACCCCGCTATCTTTAGTGTACATTCATAAAAGAGAATCTAGGTTTAGGGGCTTATTTTCTTTTATACCCTAAACACTCTGTGAATTATTCAGATTCAGATTTGCCAGTCCTCTCAGGCTTCCTTAATCATGCCTAATCAAAAGGCCATTTGGACAT